>NC_090231.1:37854475-37946975 GCF_024489055.1 Chanodichthys erythropterus
ACGCTGGTGCTCACCAGGAGAACAAGAGCGAGAGGGAGGGGATGTGAAATGGAGAGACTTGTTTGCTTGGAAAATGCTTGGTCTAAGCATGTTTTTTTTTGTTGCCAGATAAAATCTAAATGAAAGGCCATTCAGCTCATTTCAGTAATGTACTCAGCAGTTTTGTGCTAAACTATAGAAGCTGCAACAAACTCCACCTCTGTTTTTTTTTTGTTTTTTTTTTTTATGTCAGAAAATGTGGCTTTTAGATAGTATAAATATCATAACATTGAAAGTGACCATATGATTTTTGTTTTCTTTATTCTCTTGTTCAGTCTGATTTCACACATTGATGGATTGTAAATCTCTTCTGTATACTAATAGAATGCAACTCTCTGACCTGATATCATCATAAAAAGGAGGAAGTACACCACAGTACACTTTAGAACTCCATGGAAGTCTTATTTATAAAGTATCAAAGTAAATGAGAGGCATCCTTCATGATGGCAGAGTTTGGACAGCTTCCACCCCTCAGACAGCACTTCTCTTAGCACTAATACTGAGCCAGGCGTCTTGATTAAGCTGTAGAGTGTTTTGGTAGCTTTAAGCACACTGCTGCATATAAGAGCATTACTGCCACTACTGACTGATAAAGTATGTTGTAGAGTCCTGCACACACAAAGCGTTTGTGTTTGCAGCCCAGTATGTGGAACCCTATTGCACACTTTTTAGTATGTAGCAGCAGTGGAGGCCTGTATGCTGCTGAGGATGGATAAGGATATGGTCCCAGTTTGGACTTTATCAACGGCAACAACATACAATTGTGTTCATTAGCATTTTATAATATAGTTTTGATGATAGTTTCATAGCTCATGGTAGATTTATTTCCAAAGTGATTGGGATTTACAGCTGATTTACAACAGCTGTAGGTTTGTATCATATCAATGGTGAAAATCCATCCAGTATTGATTTCTAGCAATTTCTGGTCCAAAAAGCTGGATAGTTCACCCAAAAATGAAAATTATTCCACTCACCCTCAAGCCGTCCTTGGTGTTTATGACTATCTTCTTTCAGGAGAACACAATGTGGATATTATATTATATGTTTAAAAATATCCGTAGTTCTCCAAGGTTTAAAATGGTTTTGAATGGCTGCCCAAATTCTGAAGATTAAAAAAAAACGCATCCATCCATAAAAAAATAAATCCATACGACTCTAGGGGGTTAATAAAGGCCTTCTGAAGTGAATCGATGCATTTGTGTAAGACAGGTATCATTATTTAAAACTTTTATTAAAGGTGATAGAGAGGATTTTTTCATCGACTGAGAATCCAAAGACTGTTACTGAGTTTTTGAAATGAGCACATGCGTAAGAACAGCCCCCCTCCTTCACAGCTCATTTCAAAAAGAAACGCCTCCCAAAACTCGTGCACGAGTATTGGATCACCAGTGTTTACTACCGGCATTCGCTGTGTCGTGTTTTTTGGATTCATTGTGTCGGACTCACCGCAGGTAACTCATAATCTGCAGTTGTTACTCCTGTCTCCTGACAAAAACATTGCATGCAGCGCCTGTGGAGTGTGGAAAGTTACCGGAGCGTGCAGCCGCGCTCGTCTCTCACAAGGAACGTCATGGCAGTGTTTGACAAGCCAGAGGGCCAAACGATTGGCTGATGTTTTTAAGGCCCTACCTCGTGCACAGATGATGTATATTAATATTATTACTTTCAGTGCACCTAATAAATAGTCTTTTATCAGTTGGTAAATACAGTTTCAAGTAATATTGCAAAAATGTATAAAACAAAACATCCTCTTTAGCACCTTTAAGTAAAATAACAAGCTTCTGGCACAACAGCCATACGCATTCGATGTATGTCCAAAAAGAGTTAACTTCCGCAACGTAGTACACAATGCCATGACATTCTACACTACGCCATGACGTACAACGAGTGGTACGTCATGTCATTGAGTTTCTTCTTTCTGATGAACACAATCTGAGTTATATTAATAAATATCCTTACTTTACAACTTGTTAAATATGGATATTTTTCTTATACAAATGCATCGCTTCACTTCAGAAGGCCTTTATTAACCCCCTGGAGCCTGTGCGTCAAATAAACTGTGCATTCGTTGAGATGAACTGAAATAGTACGCTTTACGGATCACTTGACGGAGAGCGAAACTCTCAAGTGCTCAGTCAGAGTGTTCAGCAAGTGAAAATATCTCTTTGTGTACCAGTTCCAGATTGTAGAGGTAGCTATTCATTTAGTGATAAACTCCTCAGTTTCATGTCCGCCTTCCGCCATAATTGTTTTCGCTCTGCACATGAGCTGCGAATGGATCGCAAGCAGAAATACGCCATCGACTAGGCTTTATTGTCATTATCGTGGCAAGACTAATTCTTACCGTGGGGAGAAATTTTACCGGTATATGCTGGGTTGTTTCAACCCTTGTTTGGGTCAAATATGGCAAATCCAACCATTTTTAGAGTATACATAAGAGTTGAGTCTATGTGGTATTTTTATGTTCAGAAAACATTTTTCTTGATTGGTCGCCAATGCAACACTCACACACTTTTCTACACTATTCAAAAGTTAGTTAGTTAGTTTTTTTTTTTTTTTTGCAAGGAAATTTCTTTTTGCATGTTGCTTGCCAGTTTTAATAATCCAGTCATTTCAATGGGAATCCATGCAATTAGGAATTTCGCATGAGGGTGAAAGATTTCACCATGCAGATTTCGATATGGGTTCATGATGATTTGCCACATTGACCAACAGAAAGCTGCTTGGTTTGAAAGTGACTCCTGTGTGAGCTGATCGTGTTTCGCTACACTATTGACAATAGAGGATATGACTTGTTTTCCACATGAAAATGTGGAAAAACCTTTAATGAAAGTTTAGTGATCCACTGATAAAAATCGAAAAGGTTTGCGAAAATGATGCTCAATTAAGTGACAAAAAGTTGAGAAAGTTCAAACTCAAACGTTTTCTGCAGCCCACTATTAACTAATGAGAATCTCAGAGAGTATACTTATAGTAATTCAATTTGCTGTATTCCTGCTTGATTTCAAGCTGACCTGACTCTTTTCAAACCCACACAACTCACCTTAAATATTCCTGTCTGTCAATTCCTGTCTCTATCAGAGCTTTTCCTAGGTCATAAGAACTCTTAAGAAAACATTATGCAAGTGAGACAGTCAAGATGCCTCAAATCATAAACTTAAACTTTTTGAGTTTCCTCTCAAATCAACATGACATCCCAGCTTTTTTCCGTGGGTCTGAGGGAGTGAGGATTTATTGCTGTCAGAGTTAGTGGGAGGAGGAATCTGTCTGAAGCACAGAGTGAAAGGAGATGGGAGGAGCGCAGAAGGGAAAGTCAGACAGTCTGAACGCAGGGACAGAAGATAGACACACTCACTTCAGCTTCATCCTGTGAACTCACAGAGCGTGCAGCTGAATGGACATGCTTATTTACACTGGGTGTCTACAGGAGCCCTAAGGACTAATAATACTTAGGAATGGAGCCAACATTAACTCTTCACTCTACTGTAAGTTCCCTCCTGAGGTCACTGCATCTGTTTTGGATGAAACTCTGTGCTTGAGGCTTGTTCTTCATATATTTAGAATAGATATTTTGTAGAAATTCATTCTCCAAATTGTTTAATTTGTGCTTGTGTGGTCCCGCATTGGAATGTTTTGGTCAGTGTGGAGCAACTCCCTGAAATGTTTTGGTGAAACCTTTATACTTACTAAACTTTGAGTAAACCATACTTGAAACGGATGACATCAATGCAGGGTTTTTCAGCTGGACTCAAACTTTCCTCTTGTTCATCTGGATTGGTCTTCTACACTGAAACTGCTGTGTTAAATATAGCCTTAAGCAGTCTGTCAACACTTCTCTAAGTGTATTCACTTTCACACCCCTTAGTGTTATATGCAAATACTGTTGCTTTGTTTGTTCTTTCTTGAATTTTTATGTGTTTAGATAACATTTGTGTGTGAGGTCACCATCATGACTGAACGTTCAAAGATGAGGCAAAACATGTCCTCTCCTTTGACACAAGTCTGTACTTGGTATTCATTCCTCTTGGATGATTTGCCAGTATTTCCAGTATTTTAAATCCCATGTGGTTTGACAGTTGCGTTTCTGATTCTTTGAGCAGAGGCCACCTGTTCTGCTAAAGGGCGATTGTTTTCCTTCCCTAGATGCGTGGCCTCCCCGTGCTCCCAGGTCTGGTAACCCAAAACCACAGGCTATGTGATTATTCCTCTCTCCAACAGAAATGTTTCCTTTGACCTGATTTCGCTTATATGGGCCGTTCACACTAAGGACAAAAACTATAAAGATAACTATAAAGTTTTAATAATCATTCTAATCCTGCAAGAATAGAGAAAAATCCACACCACAGCTTTAACAATATTGACACAGAGGAATCATTTTTTCCAGCTGATGACAGCCAATCAGAAACTTTATAATAAACAGAACATTATCATGTGTTGGTGTGGATGCAAATATAGTTATCATTTTTGTTCAATTTTTAGTTATTGTTCTTGATGTGAACAGGCTTTATTACATTTTAAAGGGTTAGTTCACCCAAAAATAATCATGCCGTTCCACACCCGTAAGACCTTCGTTAATCTTCGGAACACAAATTAAGATATTTTAGTTGAAATCCGATGGCTCCGTGAAGCAGTGTTTTGAAATCGGCCATCACTATATAAGTCATTATTTTGAGTTTTTTGGCACACCAAAAATATTCTTGTCGCTTTATAATATTAATATTGAACCACTGTACTCACACGAATGGGTTTAAATATGTTTTTAGTACCTTTATGGATCTTGAGAGAGGAAGTGTCATTGCTCCCTATGGAGGCCTCACGGAGCCATCGGATTTCAACTAAAATATTTTAATTTGTGTTCCGAAGATGAACAAAGGTCTTACGGGTGTGGAACGGTATGAGGGGAGTAATAAATGACAGAATTTTCATTTTTGGGTGAACTAACCCTTTAATAGGTATGCCAAGCTAGTATCTCCAAATGCTGTAGTGTGATGCGCTGTAGATCAATAACTCTTAAAACATTTTGACTTGAAGCCCCCTGTTACAACACAGTATTCAAATATTATAATTTATTATATGTAATATTAAAATTAATTTGAATAAAATTTGTCCCTCCATTGACATACACAACTACCACTGATGGCTCAAAAAGTTAATAAAGAGATCGTAAAACTAATCCATATGAATTAAGGAGGTTTAGGTGGTTTAGTCCAAATTTTCTGAAGAGACACGATCACTTTATATGCTGAATAGATTTCATTTAGGCTTTTATTCATATATAAACTTTCATCAACTCACACATCAGTTGTGGTAAATGGAAGCTCAAGCATGTTTGCTTGATATGTGAGAACCAATGAGGTTCATTCTCGTGTTAGGGGCCGTTCACATATTGCGTCTTTTGCACGCTCGAATTCGTTATTTCAAATGTAGGCACATGGCAAGCATGCTCATAATGGAAGTGTGTTTAAAACACAAAATGTGGTGCGTTTTACAGGTGCAGCGAGTTGAAATCATCTCATCTTTTCAGAATGCCGCAAGCACACCGCAGGTCATGTGACAAGAACCAACCGATCAGCTTCGGCCTTTCCGTAACAAAACATCGAAAGTTCAGCTGATTAGCTGATCATAGCTGTACAGGGTGGTTTTTATTTCTTCATATCTCCATATAAATATATCTAGTAGTAGAGCTAATGCAAGGGCTAGAAATCAATGTATCCTTTGCTGAAGCTTTCCTCGTATAGATTGTGCGATGAATAATAAGTGTTTAGACATGTACATGGGGAAAAAAAATAAATAAATTTAACTCCAAGGCCAACTCCCTGCTCACCTCCATCTGCATTCACTGTGTCCACCTGCTGCTCCACAGCCTTCTCCTTCACCCAAGAGCTGGTGCATCTGACGATAACACAGTGTCTATAGAGTGTGCATGTCCATAGTTCCATTGTGTCCAGTGTAGACAGGGTGTAACACAATAAATAATCACATGAAAGCTTTTTAGGAGTGTCTGACTCAAATGGACATACACCATTGTAGCTCATTAGTGACTAATTGTTTCAAGACATTGACTTATACAGATGAAAGAAGTTCTGCTCTGGTTCTGGTTAACGGTCTGGTTTTGTTTGATGTGGGTTAAACACAGATTTTCTTATGCTTGCATTTCTTTTTTGTTTGTTTTTATTTGTTGGAGATTTGGACGCAGCCAGGGGGCTAATTTTCTTTCTTTAGCTCTGCTCTGTTTTTCCTGTTTGAGCCATTTAGCAACTGCTTTTTACCCCTCATTATTAACCTTTTCAAATCAGAACTTTATGCTTCAGCAACCTAAGATCTGCCACTGCTTCATTTACATTTACATTTGGGCTGCCATCATTTACATTTATGTGCTTGGCAGCTTTATTGCAAAATAAAGTGCATGTATCACAGCTTTCTATGCAATTGAAACTTTGATGCTTCAAAAAGTTCATAAAGAGATTGTAAAACGAATCCATATGAATTGAGCGGTTTTGTCTAAATTTTCTGAAGAGACACGATCACTTTCAGTTTAAAAGGCAGTCTATGGAGGGACAGAAAGCTCTCAGATTTCATCAAAAAAGTTTTCATTTGAGTTCCAAAGATGAACGAAAGTCTTAATTTTTGCTGTGCAGCAAAGATGTTTTTTTGTAGAACCTCCATATGTTCCATGAACTATTTTCTTTATTCCCAAGCATGCCTCGGTCATTTAACAGGTTGTCTCCTTCCAATAGTCCACGATTGCTTTGAAAGCAGTTGGTGGGTATACACTTGGGTCACAGGGAACTATATTTGTCAGGAAAGGGATCTACCCGCATATAATTATGAGTGTTAGGTTTCAGTTTGAAAGACCGCTGTTTCGGTACAAAGAGAGGGAGGAAAGAGAGAACGTTTGAAAGTGTATTTGGGTGGGGTCATGGATTAAGCTTAGATGATGATGGATGCTTTTCCTCCAGGACTTACACTTACACAAAGGAGTGGAGAGATGTTTATCCTGTGCAAATCGCCGATGCAAATGTGGCACTGTGTAAATGTTTATAGAAATGTCCCTTTTGGGCATTTGTGTTTAAGCTTTTACGCTACACATTTGTTCATGTGTATTAGTTTGAAATGTTTTCCTCATGAAACACTGCTTTGAAATAGCTCTGGCAAACCTTAAAAAATGTCTACACAATTTTAACAACTTCAAGATCTTGCATCCATCATTTATTCAGATGTTAAAGTTTAGATATTAAACTTTATTTAGATATACTGTATATATGCATTTAGCAGTAAAATTCATTTCTTACAATGTTCATTGTATAAAAAAAATCAGTGAATAAATTTTATGTGCATACATAGCCAACTATGCCAACTGTAATTTAGTCTGATACACAGGATTGACTTTCACTGATTCACAAAAACAGTTTCTACAAAAACTAGTTTAGAAATGTTACCACCATTCACACAACCCATAGCCACTAATGACACACTCTGAATGTGGATGACGTGTAAAAACATCAATAGAAATAAAAGGATGCTGTAACTATAGATCTCAGGTTAGATACTGTATTGTATTGTAGTCCTTTGTTTTGTAGGATGTTCTGTCCAGAGGCCAAACATTCCGACACTGTCCTCCAGTTGTGACCCCTTTAGTGAATGTGATATCATTTACACATGGAGAAGATCCAGTCATTGTTCCTCATAAGATCCAGGTCAGTGCGATTTTTGCACTTTGTCCTGATGATTACAAGGACAGTCTTCCACAAGCAATGTATTCAAAGTCAGCAGTTAAAATATCGCTGCGGTTCCTTTTATGGTTGGGAAGAGAACACATGGCCTTGGTAAACAATATTTTGTGGTTTCCAGTTTGCATTTGGTTTTGTTTTTCATCCTTCACTGTAATCATGTTGTTTAATTGAGATGTTACTGCTTCTGATTAGGTGAATGGCAAATCATAGTTTCTTTTCTTTGTTTTAAATTTTGTGGACTTATAAATCAATAAATGCTGGCAGCTAGTATAATGAACACTTGAAGTTTGATCAAAGTTTTGATCAAACCATCTTATCAGGCTTTCCCTTCCTCCGTTGAGCTCAAAGGAAGTCTCCTCCGAGGTCTCTGATGTTATTTTCAGGGAGTTTGTTGTCTGCCAAAGATAAGAGGAAGAGATTTGTTTTGCCTCCTTGAAAATGTGTCTAGAATCCAGAATAGAATTAGCTTTGCTTTAGCTCTGGGCTACAGCTTAAACTAAACTTTAAAAGTGTTTTTTTTTTTTTTTTTTTTTTTCAGCTGAAGTAGGGTGTTCATCGGTCAATTTATAAAGTTAGATCAAGCCTGCTTACCCAACCGAACAGATACTTCCTTAATCTGGAGCCATTGACTGAGAATAAGCGGAAACTAATATTGTAAATCTACAGCCCTCTTTATCTCTCTCTCATACTTACACACCCAACTCACACACATTCAGAAGCTCAGTCTATTCTCAGAAACTAACACACCAGCCCAGCCTATAACAGGGCTGGCAAACTCTATTTTTTCCTACCACAGTATCTCCAAATACAGTTGAGACTTGGTTTGAAACCAAAATGAAAAAGAAAAATGGCATATAATATAATCACCCTTCCCTGGTAGCTTCAGTCTGGGAAAGGCCCACCCATCATGCCCAGTGCTAAGAGAAATAAAACTGTCTAAATTTATTCATAGATGCTTCTTCAAATAATTACATATGAAATACAAACTGAATATGCCTCATTTT
Source organism: Chanodichthys erythropterus (assembly GCF_024489055.1). Classification (NCBI taxonomy): domain Eukaryota; kingdom Metazoa; phylum Chordata; class Actinopteri; order Cypriniformes; family Xenocyprididae; genus Chanodichthys; species Chanodichthys erythropterus. The sequence continues at coordinate 37,863,252 of NC_090231.1, forward strand.
GTCAAAAGGATTGCTGATGAAAATGTTTATTGACCAAGAGTTCATCAACAATAACGACAATATGCAAAAAGGCAGTAGGGGCTTTTGCACCGGGTAGTTATTGAAACTCCGTTATAGAAACTAGCCACCAGGGTGGTACCCTGAGAACTAAATTTTTCCCTAGGGCCATTTTCCTGTTTGCATTCACACCAACAGTAGGATCTCTGAACTGACTTAAGCTGGCCGACAGAGATGTCATTTAAGCATGCCATTTGGCAATGTCAACAACTCAGTAGCGTAAAGGTTGAGAAGTGTCTGAACTTCGGCACTGGTCCAGCTATTGTGTTTTTTTTTTCATGTTCATGGAGTTAGTTCTTGGATTAAGTATATTTAAAATGTGTGTTTACACGGTGCCAGTGTTTCATATGGCATACGTTCGGCCAATCAACATAAACTTAGGTCACTGGTAGCTCCTATAGACCTTATTCAAAGCAGTGCCATGACACATGAAAGCGAGGCTGTGAGGGATAGACTTAAAGTATTTTTTTTGGCATCTGCTGTAAAAAGCTGTATAAAGCTCCTAGATCACTCATAATTTCCCACAGCTCATGTTGTCATGTTTGAGTTTTTTGTCTACTGAATATTCTTGGAAGGATAGTATTTTTGCAGAGTTTTGTCAGCAGTTTGTTCAGCAGAACTATCCAAAAACACAGTAAATAATTATAACCCACTAAAGAGATGTATGTCTATCCCTCACAGCTTCGCTTTCATTCCTGTTAAAAGTCAAAGATGGCACTGCTGTGAATAAGGTCTATTGTGCTAGATTAGACCCTACTCTGAAGTAGGAGCTAATTTAGTCGCCCCCAAAATCATTCCTAGTTCCTACAGTGCAAACACGCCAAAAAGCGAGTACTTCCGCCAACTATAAAAGCGTTCCTGCTATAACCCCTATTGATATATTAAATAAATGGTGCATTTGAATCAATTCTTTCTACATTCTTCTTCTAAAAAAATAGTGCATTGTTAATATCTGGCATTGTTTTTTTTGTCTAAATTGACACTCAGATTTATCTTTTTTTTATTATTATTATTTAGTCTTATTTTGATAATTGTTGTCACTTAATGTTAATTTCATAAACTAGAAATAAATTAAACAATGTTTTAGTCAATAGTACAGTGGACTAAAATTAAAGGTGCCATAGAATGGAAAATTGAATTTACCTTGGCATAGTTGAATAACAAGAGTTCAGTACATGGAAATGACATACAGTGAGTCTCAAACACCATTGTTTCCTCCTTATGTAAATCTCATTTGTTTAAAAGACCTCTGAAGAACAGGTGAATCTCAACATAACACCGACTGTTACGTAACAGTCGGGATCATTAATATGTATGCCCCCAATATTTGCATATGCCAGCCCATGTTCAAGGCATTAGACAAGGCAGTATTAACGTCTGGATCTGTGCACAGCTGAATCATTAGACTAGGTAAGCAAGCAAGAACAATAGGAAAAATGGCAGATGGAGCAATAATAACTGACATGATCCATGATTACATGATATTTTTAGTGATATTTGTAAATTGTCTTTATAAATGTTTCGTTAGCATGTTTCTAATGTAGTGTTAAATGTGGTTAAAGTAACCATCGTTTCTTACTGTATTCACGGAGACAAGAGCATCATTATTTTCATTATTAACACTTGCAGTCTGTATAATGCATAAACACAACTTCATTCTTTATAAATCTCTCCAACAGTGTAGCATTAGCCCCGTTAGCCACGGAGCACAGCCTCAAACTCATTCAGAATCAAATGTAAACATCAAAATAAATACTATACTCACATGATCTGATGCATGCATGCAGTATGCATGATGAACATTTTGTAAAGATCCATTTGAGGGTTATATTAGCTGTTTGTTTATACACTGTATTATAGTCGAGAGCTCGGGGGTCGGGGAGCGCGAGGATTTAAAGGGGCCGCGCGCTAAATCGGTGCATAGTTAATGATGCCCCAAAATAGGCAGTTAAAAAAAATGTATTCAAAAAAATCTATGGGATATTTTGAGCTGAAACTTCACAGACACATTCAGGGGACACCTTAGACTTATATTACATCTTGTGAGAGAACGTTCTAGGGCACCTTTAATTAATATCACATAACTTAATTTAGGGACATTCTTTGTCTAAAGGATGAAAATTAAACTCTCTCACTAAACCCCCCCAAATAAACTTTGTGAAAATGAAGACTATAGGGAATAGGTTAACTGGTTAAAGTTTGAGGAAGTATCAGTTGATATAATTTGTGTGTCACAGGTTAGTTATGATGACTGCAGTAGAATAATTCTGTTGGTGTGTATCGTATTATCATATGTTGGGGGCCGACTGAACGTGTACTGACAAGATTTTTTGTATTGCTATCTGATCCTGGGTGGAGATCTTCAGTTATTCTCACACACAGTACACACAATCACCCACACATCCAGTTGCAGTAATGAACCCAAAATCACAGACAAAGAGAAGAAGCCTGACTATGAATCTCATTAGGAGACTTTCTTTCAAGAAAAAGCGTCCCCCAAGAGCGGTGAGTTTGCGCTACAGTCTTTTTCTCTGGTTTAGATTGTTATTTTTTTCTTCTTCTTTTTTTTTTTTCTTTCCAAAGGCAAATAATCAGGCTAGGTTAGATCAGCTGCTTTAGTCATTAGCTGTTTTATCTCATTCCTGCACTCCCACACCGGGCAGCTGCGGCAGGGAGTCTCTGGCTCAGCTGGACTTGAGACACAGTTGTTTCACGCTCTGATGTTTCCACAGTTGTGTGTCTGGACGTCTGTCCTCACTTTACTTTAGTTTCAGTGTTGTTAATTAAAATGAGTTAGAACACAGTTGTTGAACATTTTGTCACAACATAATTTCACTGCGTTAAATTATTTTACATCTAAAGTGGAAGTTAATTTAATCTGTTTGCATCAGGACTGCGTTAATTTTTGTTGGTCATAACCGAAGTACAAAGTCCAGAATTTTTTTAAACAAACTCTGTTAGTAATTGAATAGCCAGTAGCCAGTGTTTTGTAAAAAAGGCACATATTGGAAAATATATTAAATATATAATGGAATTATGTGTTAATATTACTGTTTTTTTTAAGCTGTGTTGAAGTGGTTCCATCAGAGAAGCAAACTCAGTGCACATGGAAGTGTTGCATGATGGTGCAAATTAAGTTTGAATCCTTCTTAGACCTTTTCCCTTTTATTTAATAATTTAATCAAGTTGGCATAATTAAATTAAATTGAATTTGTACAAAAAAAGTACTTTTTTGGGGTAATTTTTCATTAAAAAAGTACTTAAATCTAAATATTTTATCTTTTAAGTGTATTCTTGCCTGTGGTTGTGACTCTTTGTTATTTGTCATTTTCCGTATGTATTGCAGTTTACCAGTTTAAACATGCTATGACAAGCCAAGATATTTTGTTTAGACCAACTGCTTCTCTTTTGTGATGGTGTTTTTAGCTGTAGCCTAGAGATAGTGTGCTCTGGCTATGGGTTTTGTCTTCCTTTATCAACAAATGTAAACAGTAGAAGCTAGAATATGTTTGTTTGAATTCACAGAACATCCTGAATGAGAAGAAAGACCTTCCTTGACAACATAGAGGTAGTGTAAAAGGTTTCAACTGAAAGAAAATGACACAGCTACATATAAATCACAAATGAATCCTTATCAAAACCTCTCATACTGAGAGAATCCAGCATTTATTTCTTCGAGGTTAAAAGGGCATGTGCCTTGCGTAGTCCAGAAGATGGAAATATAAACAAAGCAAGTCTTGGCAGCTATTGCCACACATGTAGTTGTAGCTAAGGTTGCTTAACATCAGTGGAGGTGTGAAGATTCACGAGAAGAAGGGAATATGGCAGGTGTGCAAAAACATCATAAGAAAGTAATTTGTGATTGTAAGGAACACTATGTGTGGCCTGGAAATGCAAAGGGGCTATGTCTATTGACGTAACTATTGCTGATAATTTATAGGGATAGTTCACCCGAAAATGGAAATTCTGTCATCTACTCACCTTCATGTTTTTGGTCTATACATTCAATGGGCTCCAGTGTTGTTTGTGATATGGGCATGAGTTATAGTATTACTTTTACAATTGTACTGTTTATTTGTTTGTTTTTTGTTGTTTTTTTGTACCAGGTGGATGATAAAACCTATAAAAAAATCCCAAAGACTCAAAGAAGGGATATCTAGGGTAAATCCTAGGGATATCTAGGGTAAATAATGCATCAATTTAGTGTACACATAAAACTACAAAAACGCACTAGAAACCACACAGAACATATTGCAATCCTTTGGCAACCACCTACAATATCTTTGCATCAGTAAACCACTCACATTTTCTTTTTCTTCAGAAACACTGTCACAATTTCACAATACACCTCATTTTGATACACAGACACAGATTGAGGTGAATATTGTAACGAAAATGTCTTCAGTGAAGATGAATGAATGAAGATGAGCCTAATTATGGTTTGAGACCATGCAGTGAAATTTTCCCTGTGCTATTCTAGTGAACAGGCTTAAACATGTTTTCTTCTAAACACAGAAATTACCTCACCATTTCCTCTTGGAATCTGTAAATACAGTTCCTTGGTTTTACTTCTCATAAGTTCCAAAGCATCTAACTGGTTCACAAGTCACTCAGCGGGTCACAACAACCAGATGTCTGCAAGGCAACTCTGCACCCTGCCACACTGTACACCTACCAGATCCTGCTGCTGCGAAACCCCCGTCTAATAACACGTTTGCTCATGAGGCCGCGTGATATATATAGAGCACCTCTGCCTGAGACGCGTGTCATTGGTGGCCTCACAGTCTGTGGTCTGAGATGAATTGTTGCCATAGTGTTTCTGACCAAATACACCAGGGTGGTGACACAAAACGAATGGTAATCAGGCTTCAGCGTTTCATAGCTTCTCATTTTCTTCCCAGCTCTGTCTTTCCTCCTTCTGTTTCCCATTACTAACTTCATCCTTCACTACAATTAGAAGCATAGACGAAGCTGCTTCTGGTCTTATAAGGAGTGTGAGGTTTACATCAGTGGGTTTGGTAGGACTTTGTTAGAGAGCGTCTTTATCTGTGGGTCTTTGATTGAGATTGTTACAGTGAAGGACTCAGTCTCTTGTATGTTATTAGTGAACTCTAGTTTGAGTTGTTCAGAGTGGAGCATAAGCCGGCCTGTGCAGCTCACCATTTTAAGACACATTTATGCTTTGAAGTGGCCTGGAGGCTTGTGGTTTTTGAAGGCCATCCCTCTTGCGTCTGTACACTGTGTTAAGAGCATTCTTGGACTGGGATGTGATGGAAAAAAGACCTACATTTGTAGATGAGGCTTAAGCAGTGTTTGCATATGTTTATGTTTATAGAATGCAGCACTGTTTGTATATTGTTAGTTGTTCTCACTATGGAAAGCATCTGTTACTACAGGATTAGGATTTTAAATACACCTCAAACTATAGGTATTAAACTTTGGTGTATAACTTGTCCTGCACTGTTTATGCTATAGAGATGAATGATCGCTCAAATCATGCAGCTTGTTGAGGAGAGCTGTGCTATTACTTTTCTAAATGTGTGATTTCTGGTGACGGCTGACAGATAATAAAGTGGGTAAAAGAAACATTGAATAAGGGAAACAAGCTATCTGGAGAATGGGGATTTCACTTGGAATGTAGAGTATCATTTAGACTTGGGGGTGGGTTCTTTTTACTTACTTTTTACATTTTACTTAAAATTCTGAATGATATTAATCCACAATCTGACTTGTGATGCAGCCTGGAATTCACAAATTCTCCGTTATTAAGAGATGCCAGTGTTAGTTCACCCAAAAATGAAATTTATGTCTTTAATTACTCACCCTCATGTCGTTCCACACCTGTTAGACCTTCGTTCATCTTCAGAACACTAAATAAGATATTTTTGATGATTTTTATCTCCCATAGAAAGCAATGTTTTTGCTCACAAAAAGTGTTCTTGTCACTTCATAACATTAAGGTTGAAACACTGTAGTCACGTTGACTATTTTAACAATGTCTTTTCTACTTCTCTGGACCTTGAATGTGGTAATTTCGCTGCTTTTTTTGGAGGGAAAAACTTTCAGATTTCATCAAAAATAACATAAATTTGTGTCCCGAAGATGAATGAAGGTCTTGCGGGTTTGGAATGACATGAGTGTGAGTAATTAATGACAGAAATTTCATTTTTGGGTGATCTAACCCTTTAAGTTGTTAACATTACAATAATAATGAATGTAATGTGCTTTGAAGACTCTGCTCTGGCTGTGTGCGTTCATGTGATTTGGAGGAGGGTGGGATCGTATGCTTTAGGGTTCCTACGCGGTTTGGAAAAGTATGGAAAAGTATGGAATTTGATTTGAGTAATTTCCAGGTCTGGAAAAGTATGGGAAAAAAGAAATCGGAGTATGGAAAAATATTTGTGTTTCAAGACTATTGGCTCTATACTAGTCACTTTTTGGCAAAATTAGCCGTTTTGAATCAAAATACGTCATTTATGTGAATCGTTTAGATCCAAAGAGTTTTTTTCGGGGCGAGTGTGTGCTTGTCACAGGATTCTCACAAGAATCAAAAATGGGCTACTTTCCCATAAACTGGAGTGAGTCGCAATATTTTTTTACCGAAATCTGTATCATGTCACATGCAATTGATCAATCAGTGTTTCAAATAAAATAGCTTGTAAAAATGTCACATTTAGCCTACCTCAGAAAAGCCATTAAATGTCCAAAAACTCATTATTTAACTACAAAAATTTACTTTGAGAGGAGCATTTTGCTAAATATATGCACTATAGGGTATTGCATATTCATTGTATTTGTACTTAACATGTGCTTCGATATTGAATGTATAAATCCATTTTATGACAGCCACCATTTAAATGTTTAGCTTACATAAAAAAAAAAGAGTAGAAAAATAATTGACATTAAAGATTTATTAAAAAAATATTATAAAAACGTCCTTATGTGTAATTTAGCCTATATGTAAGTAGCTTACAAATCCATTTTAACCTATTATTATAATGATGTACCAGCTGTGGTTCCCTGTACAGTTTACAGCATTGGTTGAGATTTTTTCTTTGAGGAAATTTGCCATGTACTGTACCTGATAGGCCCCAAATTAACAAATACTGAATTAAATCAAAATCAAATCGTAAGCTTCTGAATCAAAATCGCATTGAGTTGTGAAATTTGTCAATGCACAGCCCTAGTGCCAATTTATTTTTATTTATTTATTTATTTTTACTTGAAGCAAATGTTGTTGTTTTTTTCAGTTTATGTTCTTTTCAGAGTGCACCAGAATGCTTCGTTTACATGTTGAAAATCTTTTCCTGGGGGACGATGCCCCCAGACCCCCCTACAACTATTTAGTTCATACACATTACTTTTTTCACCTCTCTTCACTTTGCACATATGTTTAGAAAGTTCTACATTACTAAAATATTACAGAAACTATCATACTGCACTTGTTTAGGCTACTCGTACTCATAGGCTACTCTATAGAAATGCTTCGATACCAGCAACTAATACCGACAACAGAACAAACATTGACCAGAATGGATAAATCACAGAAGGATGTCTATAAAGTAAATGTATCGATTTAATAGAGAAATTAAATATTTACACTTATGTAGCGAGTGGTATGGTCGGAAAGGGAAACAAACTAAGTCACTATGCCACCCTATTAAACAGGGAATATATTAGTACTTGTAGATTAATCCCCAACAAAAGTCACACAGGTATGTGGTTTTAAGAAGAGAAGGGCCTAGACGTGATTACTAAATACAAAACTTCAACAATCAAACACTAATTTAAAAATCACTTAAAGACTGTAGGACCCGGACTACAAACATGTAAAAGAGAAAACAGAGAAAAGGAGACCGAGGCTTACCAATGGCAGAAATCGTTTGGGAGGTCTGGAAAATTGAGTATGGAAAAGTATGGAATTTTGAAATGGAAAATGTGTAGGAACCCTAGCCTCTCCAGAAATAAATGCTTTCACAGTCAGCAATATTATTGACTTGAATGCACAGACAATATTGGATGAGAACTGAACTGGATGAAAAACGTTTTCTCCAGAGCTGATTTATAGATTAACTGAATTCATTCCATAATTGATGAACTTTACATAGTTATTGAACCAAACTGAATCAACACTGTAATAAATAATTACTATTTACTATTGTCTTTTTATAGCATGATTGAATTTTGCTTGCACCATTGAATTATTATTTTCCTGTTTATTTCTGTAAAGCTGTTTTGAAACTGAAAGCGCTATATAAATAAAGGTGATTTGACCTGACTACTTGGCACAGTAAACTCTACCTAACAACTATCCAGAACATCCTAGCAACTCCATAACAACATAATATAAATCTAATCTAAAATGTTTTATTTCATATTTAGAAAAAAAAATGTTTTGAAAAAAGTGCTTGGAAGCACTTCATGTTCTTATTCTTCTCTTTTTTTTCTTAGATCATCACAAAAAAGTATCCATGCTTAGCACTTCATGCATCACTGGTCAAAACCATTTGTAAGATAAGAGAATGATGTCCTTCACATGAACCCCAATGATTAAAGTGTTGTCATATGTATCCGCCTTTAGCCGTTCTCCATTCTCAGAATCCTTGTCTTTTATTAGCGTATAAATAGCTCTCCGTTAGTCATGGTGTTAGAAGAGCTCAGATTTGATAATAGTGACACACTAGGAATGGAATGTGCCATTTCTGAGTGCTGATGAGCTGCTATTTTAACCTATTGCCTTTACATACAGATATGAATGCTCTTGTTGATATTTTGTGACTTTAATGCAGCTAAATGTCAAATATCATAATTACAAACAATGGAAACTAGAGCTCTTTAATGTCTTTAAAAAATGGATTCAATACAAGTTAAGCTATTATTATTTATTTATACGTGTTAATATTAAACTGAGTACAATTAAATTGACCCTTCACAAAGACCTGCCCCCCTTAGTTACTGTTGCTTTGTCCGACAAGCCGTGGTGCTGTCACACCAAACGCAGTGAAAAATACATCACGGGGCAAAGAGGATACTGACAACACGTCGACAGACAAGACAGAGCAGGTTACTTATGATAGTAAACAAAGTCCCAGCTTTCAAACTGTATAGTTTTTTTTAAAGAAATTCGAACAATAAAAAACTTTTTGTGGCTCTTTAATGTGTCGTGACAGATCTCTGTAGCGCCTCAGCTCAAGCGGCTCGTGAACCGATCATCTCTTCCTACTAGTTCATTTATAGCATCAAATAAACATGAATGAACATGAAGGAATGTTGTTTCAAATGCGGAAAGACATCAGTACACACCATTTTTCAAGTTTAAATCCACCGAGGTTAATCTTCTAGCTGCTATCTGCTTTGTCGGACAAAATGGCGGATTCTGCGTTCTGATTGGTTAGATTGCTTGTCAATCAAACTCACAGCAAAGGGTCAATTGAGTACAATTGCTTCCTAACATTGTTATTTATATCAAATATATTATATTTAATTATTAATCATTTATGCATATGCATAATTTTATCTTTCTGGTCCTTAAAAGTTTTGTAATTGACCTCCATCGTACCTACATGACTGTTCCTTTGATGCATTGAGTGCATCTGTGTCTAGAAGGAAAGATTTTTTTTGGACGGGCGTAAGTTTGGCATTAGTTTAGCGGTGCACACAATGAAAGTGCCTACGGCTGAAATTAAAACCCTCTACACAACAAATCCGTTTAGATAAATGACACCAAACAGAATAGTGCAAGTTCATGCATGATATCACTCAGTAAACATTGTGCAGAGGTTCTGTGACTCATGAATCTGATCCTATCGTTTTATTATGTGCCAACAAAGAACTTCAATCTCCTGCCTTCACATTTGTAAAATCTCATTTTTATTCACCTCACAAAAGTCTCTGTTCCTTTGTGTGTTCGTCTGCTGTCCCAATAACTGCCCTCATTCTGTTACACTTCCTCCCACTGAACAAACATGATGTGTGTTTGTCCATGTGCTTTGCTCCCAGCCTACACACACACACACACACATACACACAAATGAATAGGCAGGGAAGTTATTATATGGTTTTACCATATAGGTCAGCTTCCATGTATCTAGGACTTGTATATTCATTTTCATTCTTACTCTCATTTGGTTTGCATTTCACGTTCATAGAAGCTGCAGCGTTTTATGACCTGAAAAGCTTGAACTAAAGCTTTTTGTTAAAGTTATGGTCTTTCCAAGTGTCTGGGCAGGCCTGGGTCAGGTCATTTGATGTGTGTGTGTGTGTGTGTGTGTGTGTGTGTGTGTGTGTGTGTGTGTGTGTGTGTGTGTGGGTGGTAACCAGAGCAGAGGTGTGAACAGCTGGAGTACTACACACAACTACATCAATGACCATATGTAAAAGCCCTCCCCTCGCAACAAACACATATCACACACATTCAGTTAAGATGAGAGAGGCTGATGAGATGTCTGCAGGCATTTTCTCTAGCTCAGTAACTTTACCTCTCTCCTCTTTTTCTCCTCCTCTGCCCCACCGAAGTCAGGATGGCAATTGCTCATTCATGTCTTTTTTTCTTCTCTTTCAGTCGGCTGCTTCAGATGGAGGTGAGTACTCTGTTGAAACACTTTCTTACAAACAATATCAATGAATTCAGGAAGTTTTTTAATGAATTCTGCTGATGGTTGGCTTTAAGTGGAGATTGCTATTATAATAAATATTTTAGACTCAAATCACTTTTATTTGATGTGTGATCCATTGAATTTTATTTGTGTGGTTTGTCTTAAAGTGCTGATTTGTCTATGAAGAGATACAAGAAAATGGTACAAGAGAAGTACAAGATCATAATTTAAGCAAGTGCTCTTACGTTTTACACTGAGAATAAAACAAACCTCACTTTTTCCAAATAAATATGTATTGATGAGTTACAGATTTGTGTATTTTTAGATTTTATTTTATGAATTATATAAATTATACACTACCGTTCAAAGGTATGGGGTCAGTAAGATTTTTTTTTTTTTTTTAATTTTTAAAAATACTTTTATTCAGCAAAGATGCATTAAATTCATCACCATAAAGACAAACATAATTAAAAAATTATTTCAAATTCTTTTTATCAAAGAATGCTGAAAGAATCTTTCGGAAAAATATTAAGCAGCACAAATGTTTTCAACATTTATAATAAGAAGAAACAGAAATGTTTCTTGAGCAGCAAATCAGCATATTAGAATGATTTCTGAAGGATCATGTGACACTGAAGACTGGTGTAATGATGCTGAAAATTCAGCTTTGATCACAGGAATAAATTACATAAAATTTAAATTTTAAATTTAAAATATATTAAAATAGAAAACAGTTTTTTTTTTAAATTGTAATAATATTTCACAGTGTTACTGTTTTAACTATATGTATTTTGATCAAATAAATGCAGCTTTGGTAAGCATAAGAGACTTCTTTCAAAAATGTAAAAAATTGTATAGACCCCAAACTTTTGAACAGTAGTGCATATTTTAAGATCTATTTACTTTCATTATATAGTTGAGTTACGTAGTTAAGTTATATATTTTGTCCTAAATATAGAATATTACATCTATAATATATACACTTTATGCACCCTTATAACATGTCTTGTGCAGAAAGTGACACTTTTGGGCTTCTCAGAAACAAAAAGCGTTAGTAAAACTGAGGATGTTTGCTCTAAATTGCCTGAAGGAGGTTCTGACAGCAGTATTTACAGAGAAAGTTTTGAGGTTTGTCTGGACTTGTCTAATGGAAGGCAAGAAAAACAAATATGCATGATAGAGACCGCAACTGTTTGTGACAGATACAAAACAACATGAATTATATATTTGTGATTTGTAAGCATATTTTGTGCTTCACTTGCTTACAAATAACAAAATCAATTATTTGAAGGTATAATGTTTTTCTGCTGTTAAAATACTTTCTCCTATCCCTAAATTAAAAGTAACACTGACTTCCCCAAAATGTGCAAACACTGGTTCTAAAACTATGGTGTTTTCAACATTACTGTTAGTTTGAGCAACCTGACCTGCCCAACACATCAACATTGGCTCAACCAGTTTTGAATGAGACAGTGTCAGACTGAAGGAAACCTGTTTGAAAACAGTCATTATTTTCAGTATCATTTGTTAACGCTAGTGACTGAAATTACGTACTTTGATGATTCTTGACTGTTATCTGCATGCTGTGTGTAGAACATCTTAAAATTTAAAATCATTCCTGCTCCTCTCCTCATTCCTCAGTATTAAAGACATCTCAGAACAGAGAAGCGATTTTAGTTTAGTGATCCAGACCAGAACAGTTCAAGAATCTCATCCTAAATCATCTCGACTCTGATATTTACTTTTTGCCTGGTCCAGAGCGCAGTGGTGTCGAGCGTCATGATTGCGGCAGCGTGAGCAGTTTGGAAAGTAATGGTAGTCTGCCTAGCGTCAACAACCATTTTCGCTTCTCTGAGCGCCGTGTTGCATCATGGGCCGTAAGCTTTGAGCGTTTGCTCCAGGATCCTGTGGGTGTCCGCTATTTTTCTGTAAGTACTGCAGTTTGTCTTAAACATGTGCTTAGTGTTAACTAAATACATTTTTAATGGCCATTTAGTTTTTGACAGGCTTGCCTTTATGATATGGTGTCAACAACTGAATCAACACAAACTATCAATCTGATATACACAAAGTAGAAGTGTATTAATGTCACAGGATAGTAGTTCAGAACTTAATGTACTGTTCTATGTTCCTGCAGGAGTTTCTAAAGAAGGAGTTTAGTGAGGAAAACATCTTATTCTGGCAGGCCTGTGAATGCTTTAGCCAAGTTCCAGAACATGACAAAAAGCAGGTAATCATCTGCAACACATACACGGTTCCCTCGGTGATACAAATTTAATAAATTTTCTTCTTCAGCCTCCCAGAAATGAAAATTCTACAAACGACTATACTAACGAATACTAATGACTTTGTTTCTTGTTGAAGCAGAATGTCCAGGTTGTTCTTTTTGAGGATAATTCAGTCTGTAACAAAAGCATCATAAAAGCACAATAACAGTAATCTGTATGATTTGTGAGCTATTTTTGAAACCAATTCATATGTGAGAGGGAACACACCAAAATTTAAAGATGTCAGTGTTATTTTAGTAATTATTAATTAGCTTTTATTTTTAAATTTCCAGTTTTCGTTTTAATTTTACTTTTTTATTTTAATAGTAATTTTCTTACATACTTTTGTCATTTTTATTAGTTTTAGTTTTTAAAATGATTATATTTAGCTTTCATTTGTTTATTTCAGCTTTAGTTTTACTTCAACTTTAAAGGTGTAGTAGGTGATCTGGGAAATGCTAACATTAGCTTACTAGCATGGAAAGCATACGATCCCACCCCCCCTTGCAAATCGCCGTTCCAAAGCCACGCCTCCATAGCTTTAACATAGTGATTGCTATCAGGATATGAGGAGACTTTCAACCAGTATAACAAAAAAAATCGAATGACATTAGGGTGAGTAAATGATAACAGAATTCTCATTTTTTGTTATCCTTCAAGAGTTTAGAACATACAGGTCAATAGTTGTTTGTTTTTTTTATTATTTTTTTTTTATCTTATTTTAATCATATTTTTGTTGTTTTTCAGCTGTCCCAGAAGGCCAAAGAGATCTACAATCGTTTCCTCTCAAGTAAAGCCACCATGCCGGTGAACATCGATAGTCAAGCCCAACTTGCTGATGACGTCCTGACGGCTCCACAGCCTAACATGTTCAAACAGCCACAGCTACAGGTTGATGAACTCCCACATTCACACAGTTGTCATTGTTTGGCAATCAAACATTAAACTTTGACTCGTCCCTGCAGATCTTTAACCTGATGAAGATGGACAGTTATGCTCGTTTCTTGAAGTCCACTCTCTATCAGGAGTGTATGCTGGCTGAGGTAGAGAGCCGACCTCTCCCTGACCCCTGCCCAATACCATGTAGTCCCGCCCCCTCCAAGCACAGCCTCGCCTCTGACCGTTCCACATTTTCCACACCTAAAAAGGTGCTAATCTCTTTACAGCAACAATATCTCAGGGAAGTTTTTTGAGGAATGTGAAAATGCTATTTGTTTACAAGAAGTTTGTCTATTGATATTAATGGTACACCATGCAACTTTTTTTTGTTAAAAATTAACCATATTTAAATGATGAGCCAATACATAATTATTTGTTCTTCTAAAATGTGTATTTGTCTTTAATTAATGAGAGAATTTTCATTTTGGGGTGAACAAACCCTTTAAGTCTTGAATGTTTTATGAGCAGTAGAATGACCATATTCATCCGCACAGTCACGCAGAGCTGAAGCACAACCAAAGCAATGTTCTTTAGCAAAATGCATGCATTTTTTTTTGTTTTTTGCATCTAGTGGGCTGAAAGTTACTCAGTGTACCTTTTTAATATAAAAATATCATTAAATATTAAATTTTTTTTTTTGCACTTCCACGAAAAAATAACTTTTTGGTATATACCATTTTTCTAATATAAAATAATATAATAATAAAAAATCAGATATAAGATTATACAATATAAAATATTCCATGTCATAACATTACCCATACTAGCCACTGCTTATTTCCATGCTAGATAGCTATTTAATGGATGTCTCTTTAACCTGATTCACTGCTATGGTGTTCGGTCTAATTGTGTCATGTTGTGTTACAGGAAAATAAAAGGCCCAAAACAGGCAGGTCAAGTGATGACCTCAGAGACAAACACTCTGATAAGAAAAATGGCTTTTTCTCCTGGTACAGATATCCAAGTATTGGGAAAGGACAAAAGAAAAGAGATCCCCCAGATTTACCTTACAGTGAGTTACAAAACAATGTCTCATGATTTCATTTCTTGTATAACATCTTATATTTCCATAGATCTGACACTGTCTGCTGTTGATGTAGCAATGAGTACTTACTGTATACTTAATAAGCTAATAGCATTTAAGGCATGTAAATGCTTTAAAGAGTGTTCTTTTAACAGGAAAAAGACAAGACAGTTTAACAAAATTGATCCACACACCTACCTTTGTTTTCCCCATTACCTGTTGAATTGGACGTAAATGGATTTAATGATGTCCTGTCAGCTTATTCAGTGTGCACACATGTACTTTTTTTTGTTTTTTTTTTTTGTTTTTTTTGTTTGTTTTGTACTTCAGGCACTTGTTGGGGGTTCTGTGGGGTTGATTTTTACGAAAAACATATTTCAGCTTCTTTCTTTTTGTTAAATGAAGGTCACTTTAAAATGTTTTTTTTTTTTTTTTTTTTAATAAACTTTCATCCTATCTATTCTAAATATCTTCCTCATTTATTATTGCTTTTATTATTTAAAATGCATTTAATGTATAGATTTCACTGTTTTACCTTTGTCCCAGACCCAGACTTTCAAACTTAAAAATTAAAAACACCCTTCTTTGAAACCAACATCCGAGAAAAACTTCCTTAAGTTCATTTGTTGACTTCATACAACAGTTTTTTTTCCCCAACAAGTTTATTTTGGTAGTTTTTTAAATACTTTTTAAACACTCTGAAACCAGTTTAATGTATAATATTTGACATTTGCTATGTTACAGACTGTAATGGGCGGAGAGAGTCTCAGGGTTCACTGTCTTCTGGTACGAGTCAAGACCTCAACACTTCCTGTTCCGGAGGAAAGAACGAGGTAAGAGGATTGGGAGTCACATTAGGGAGTTTAAAAGTGCACTCAAAGTCACAACAATTCTTAGCCATTAGACATGCAAGGGGAGGCTTTATCAGCAAATCAAAACAATAATTGTGATTGTGTTTTTAGTGCAACATTTGTTTTCCTTTAATAAAAATATTAATATAATAGTTTTCCACACAACACAAGTACTATGACATAATATGTTTCAATATGTGCCAGGCAACATAGCATCTTGGCACATCAACAAACCAATGTTTTTGTTTCTCTGGGTGTTTTATAATGTGTAAAGCAGTGTGAGCTGAGACGTTCAGGTTCTGTTTGGGAAAAGGACAAAGAGCGATGCAGCAGGACATGTACAGTAATGCTGCCTGATGGCTCAAGCTGCTCCATTCCTCTACGACAGGGTGCCTCCATCAGACAGGTGCTGCTAGAGCTCTGTCAAAAACAGCACATTAACCTGGCTGCTGTCGACCTCTTCCTCACTGGAGGAGAGAAGGTAGAGAGACACTTCACATGTTTTATAATGTCTCCTTTAGTTATACTGTGAATACCAAGCTTGAGCTTTGTCACTGATTTCACTTTTCCCCCCATTGTTCCATGCTTAGCCTTTGGTGTTGGACCAAGATAGTATTACCCTCAGCTCCCGAGAACTTCGTCTTGAGAAACGCACTTTGTTCAGGTACATTTTGTTTTTATGTCTCTCTTTCACACCGACGATCTGGAAATATTCTAGTGCTCAGTTGAAAGTTCATGATAATTCCTGAACATTTAATGACCCAAATATTTGCACCCAAATGTAGTTCTGTATTTTTACTTTTATTTTCAGTAGGAATTGCTCTTCAATATCAGTACAATCTGTTCTCTCTAAGAGAACTGTAGGTCATAGATGTAGGAAAGACTATCAAACAAATGTCTTGTGGTTGGCGCTAAACTATAAATAAATCCACCCTTTTTTCTATTTTCAGACTGGACCTGGTACCCATTAACAGATCGGTTGGGTTGAAAGCAAAACCCACAAAACCTGTAACTGAGGTTCTACGTCCTGTGGTTGCCAAGTATGGACTCCACCTTGGCGATTTGGTGGCCAGAATAGTAAGTGATTGGCTGTGACCAATTACACATATGGTTGGCATACTATACAGTGTATATTTTTGTGCACACTGTTGGTACAGATTTGAATTCAGTCTTAAAGGGGTGGTTACATGTTTTTTTTTCTAGGCTTGATTGTGTTTTGGGGGCACAGTTTAACATGTCTTAATGCTTCGGTTTTTTTAAAATGCTGTATTTTTCATATATTTTATCTTAATTCTACACCTCTGTTTCCACTGTCATATGAATGGCTCGTTTGACTTCCTGCTTCTATGAAGCCACTCCCTCCGACATACGCAATGTGCTCAGATTGGTCAGCAGGTTGGTTACTGGCCCAGTCTGTCGTGATTCGCTGAAGTGTCAGGAAACGCCACGCCCCCTTACCATTCGTAGTTACGCGCTTAGGTGGAAAGTAAATAATAGCGCCTACATTGCTGTATCAAATTGAGCCGAATCAGACCCAGATGAAGAGAAAAAAGCAGAACCTCTGCAATCGCGGCTTTTAAAGGACGTTTATGAATGGTATTTCATTTAGTATTTGTGTCAGTGTTTAGATAAGCTGTCACTGCTGTTTGTTAGCTTTCAATATACAGTTTTATCCTGATTAAAGCTTTCCTGTAGTAAATACATGCCTGAGTAGTTGCATTTTTGTAAAGGTAGCGTTTAATTTATAGCATGAACAACTGTTTGTCTATGAACATAGAAGTTTGTTGGTGTTTGTTGCACTAGAACTTAGCTAACTGGCTAGCAAAAACGAGTTGCTCTTTGTATACGTCCTAGATGCATTAAAAATAGCAACAGAACTATAACATTATGTTTAAAAGACAAACAATAAAACGTACTTACAGTTTGGGGCTGATAAACAGCAGCTTCTGCTTTTAAAGTGGGAACTGCTTCATCTTTCAGTAAAAGTCTTTGTGTAAATCCAGCATTAAACTCGTGTAGATTCTGGAAGCTGTCTTCAGCACCGCATCCAGTGTAGAAAATATCACAGATAATAATGGGTTATATATATCGTTTGATGCGTCGCGTCGCACAGCTCGCGTTCGGTGTAAACAACTCTTCCGCTTTCATTATGCTGTGCCACATGGCATCGCCCACTTTGTTGCGTGTTCCCGGGGGCAGTGTTTATGTTAATAGCAAGGGTTTATGATGTCACCAACCCGGGAAGAAGCTCGTTGTAGTCCAAACCGCCCGTTTTTGTAGGCAATAAACTGCCATAACTTTAAAAGACAATATCTCCGTGTGCATTGAACTTTCAGCGCTGTAACTTTGCAGATTCTGTTTATGCTCAAGCAGCAACATTACACACTAACTGAAGTTAAAAAAGTGAAATCGCATGCAACCACCCCTTTAATAATCCAAAAAGGACAATGTCTCATCTAATATGTGATTTAGGATAAATTTTTTTATGTTCTGGCAAATTTAAAACAATGAGATTTCCTGATATGAAATGGACATGCAGCTGGTTCAGTGTCATAGGGTGTGGAGTTACAGCAGGAAAGCTGCTTCAAACGTTGCTGTCAAACAGTGCTCATCTGAGCCATCTTTTAGAAGTTAATGGAAGACAGCACTAAGCAGAGAGAAATGACTGTAATGGTTTGAAACAAAGCCACTTCCCAGCTCTGCAAAGCATGAAAGCTAGTTTATTTTTAGCCAGTGGTCTATGAAGCTTTTACTTATATCGCTTAGCACAGACGTTTAGCATTAACCTTCAAAAGAATAGAAGAAGATCTATGTGACGCTAGTATGTGGGGCATAGCTAAAACTACAGATATAGAAGCATGTGCTAAAATTTCAGCCATAAAGCAGTGTCAGTTCAAAACTAATTAAGTTAAAAACAAGCAAAAACTTTGTTTGGTGCTTGAAGACATTCCAGAAGATTAAAAAGCAAAAATGTGCTGCTTGTATTTTTGTTCAAGTGCTTATTTCAATTCTTCCAAATAAAATTGTGCGTTATTTGAGCTGTAGAGTTGTCTAAATATTCCTTTTAGCAATGGGAATACTGTTCAGGCTGCATAAACCTCCAGTCTTGCATTACCATAATTTTGTGAATGCAGTTTGCTTATTTAAACAGTACTTTGTGAATAGTAATATCATATAATCATGATAGGATTTGAAAAATATCAACTGTAATTGCATACAGACAAGGTAATTAAGCAATTTTATCAGTAGTCTCATGTTAACATGTATTATGGGCAGGAATATAACTGGTGGGTCGCAAGACCGGTTTGGGTGGGTTGTGCAGTTTGTAGTCAAAGAAACGACAACAACAAAACTTATTTAATTTTATTTTGAAAGACGTGCTTGAATGCTGATGACTTCTGCAAAGGCTTTGCTCTTCTGTCAGACAGCTTTCCCATTACACTGTGCTTCTATTCTATTGTTTTTCTATGTAAACACACTAGATGGATGTGCTTGACTATTGTGCACACATCTTTTGAAGTGTCTCGTGTATGACACACCTTTCTAAAAATGTGGCACTCAAGATTAAAAAAAGTTAAACTTTTAAAAAAAACATCTCCAGACCTTGCAGGGGTTTTTTTTCTGTTCCACTGACCTGCGTCTCGCGTTGTCATTATTCTGATGTTATTTTCGTAAATAGTTAGAGCTGGTTCACACAGAATGCGTTTTTGCGGTCAAAATTAAGAACATAGTGTCTGAGATACATTGTCAATTACCAAAAAGTACCAATAAATTAAACAACTGGTACGTTGTGTGTGTTAGCTGGGAAGGATTTGCATGCAGGTATGATGTTCATTCTATTCATCAGGATCAGTGTCCATATGTTTTATTAACAGTTGAGGTTAGTATTGTGTATTTACCATGGTAATTGTAGTTTCTGTAACCTTAATCCAAAAATACCACCAATTCTATATTTTTTGATGACTCTAGTGGCTCCTACCAACTTACTTACTAGTTTGGGACTGCTTACCTTATAATAGGCTACTGTTTATTCATTAA
Source organism: Chanodichthys erythropterus (assembly GCF_024489055.1). Classification (NCBI taxonomy): domain Eukaryota; kingdom Metazoa; phylum Chordata; class Actinopteri; order Cypriniformes; family Xenocyprididae; genus Chanodichthys; species Chanodichthys erythropterus. The sequence goes on from NC_090231.1 coordinate 37,883,023, forward strand.
TGTTAGTGAAATTCTTACAGTTTAAGTGTATATTAAGTAGGGATGTTGCTAAAACCTAAATACATATTTGGAAAGTTACCTTTTTATTTTCATTATATAATGCATTCTACAGAGCCCCTAAAGGGACATGGTTAGGCTTGCTGCCGTAGTTGGTTACATTATAGCACATCAGATTTGTTTTATCACGTGAAGATGGTTAGAAGAGAGGACGATGGCTGAGGATTTTCTGCACAACAGATCCCCATCATCACTGACAAATATCTTCTCTTGTAAAATGTGTGGTCACTAGTCAGTATCACTGCTTCCTATACACGGAGTATACGTGATTGCGAATTGTCTTCATGATGCCCGCAAATTATATAATATAATTACCCAACTATATAATCGCGAGAGAATGCAAAAGCACTGAAATATATTTTTTCCTCCAAATCTTATATTTTTTCCATCACCATGCCACTTTAGGGGCTCCATCGATTGGTCATTTCCTTTCCACCCTTTTCAACTAAAACTTTTTATGCGTTTTGTCCTTTCATTTACACGACAACAGCATTTTGGGTGACGCACAATTTTGAAAACGGCATTCAAAGTGCAAGGTTTTGAAAACGATACCATTATCATCTCCATGTAAATTCAATTCAATTCACATTTATTTGTATAGCGCTTTTCACGATACATATCATTTCAAAGCAGCTTTACAGAGAATGCATGTCAACATCACAATTTAAAGAATGCAGTTTGCAAGTAATGTAATAATTTAGGCAATTGATTTTACAATCACTGTTAGCAGTTTAACTGAATTTAGAAGCAATGAGCTCCTGGAAAAATGAATTACATTAACAATAATTAGGATATAGAAATTGTGCAATGTGCATGTCGATCCAGATGATTGCGTTTTCTGAAGTCCTCGCAGCAGTTGGTGCCGTCTCTCATAGGTGTAGGTGTCCTGAGGTAAAACAGAAAAGCAAATAGAGAATAATTAGCGTAGCTGCTGTTCATAACATTAAGCAAAGATAGTCATGTGCAGTTGATCTGATATGAGATGCATTATGTGAATGCTTGGCTAAAGAGATGCGTCTTTAATCTAGATTTAAACTGGGTGAGCGAGTCTGAGCCCCGAACATTATCAGGAAGGCTATTCCAGAGTTTCGGAGCCAAATGTGAAAATGCTCTCCCTCCTTTAGTGGACTTAGCTATCCTAGGTACAACCAGAAATCCAGAGTTTTGTGATCTTAAAGAGCGTGAAGGATTGTAGGGCGATAGAAGATTGGTTAAGTATACAGGAGCTAAACCATTTAGAGCCTTATAGGTCATTAGCAATACTTTATAATCGATACAGAACTTAATAGGTAACCAGTGTAGAGATGATAAGATTGGTGTTATATGATCATATTTTCTTGACCTGGTAAGAACTCTAGCAGCTGCATTTTGTATTAATTGTAGCTTGTTTATTGAGGAAGCAGGACAACCAGCTAATAATGCATTACAGTAATCTAGTCAAGACGTCATGAAGGCATGAACTAACTTCATCAGAAATAGATAACATATTCTGTATCTTAGCAATGTTTCTGGGGTGGAAGAAGGCTGTTTTTGTAACATATGAAATATGATTTTCAAAGGACAAGTTGCTGTCTAAGATAACACCCAGGTCTTTAAAGCAGAACTAAGTAACTTTTTTTACCTTCATAAATAATTTTCTAAGTCCTTACGATGGTTAATTGACTTGTGGTGTGTTTGAGGCGAGCACTAACCCCCTCTGGCACGTCTGCGCCAGAATACAACACTTGCAACTTGAGCTGCACCGACCTGAAACAATCTCGCCTCATGTTCACGTTCATGCGAGAGTGACAAAATGCTTTACGGTAACTCAAAAACAATGTATATATTATGTCTTTATCAGACAATTTCCAAAATTACCCACCTCCATCGAGTGTACTGTATTTGCACAACTACTGCGCTGGTGAGCGTTGTAGTCGTTGTAGTCCAGAGCTGCGCTTGGAGTATTTATGACAGTGTCATTCACTGAAGGAACCTGTAGGGGGAGCTTCGCGAATCTTGCTTAGTTCTGCTTTAACTGTCGAGGATGGAGTAACAGTACATCCTTCTAAATGCAGGTTGTAGTCTGAAAGATTCTGTGTACAGGTTTTTGTAAATGACAAAAACACCAATTTGACATGCGCATGCCTATTATAAAATAACATTGCCATCTACTGGCCTGGCAGTAAATACAGCGCATCAAGTCGTTTTTGCGGATCTGTGTGAAGGGGAATCGTTTTAACAACGTTGTTGTGTACTCAAAAAAAAACAACACCATTTTTAGTACATCGTTGTTGTGTAACCGTACCTTTAGGTTGATAAACGAGGATTTCTGTAATATACTGGGGCACAGCTGTATTTCACAGGGGACTTGTGCCATAGTAAAAAGGGTCTAGCAACATCCCTGATTATGGGTGCACTTTCAAAATAGTATGTATTGTCCGATGCAGTGCCTGGTCCCATAGACTTTCAATGGGTCCCATTGTGAGTCTGTTAAATACACATCATTTTCTTTGTTTAGACACACTGAGATATGCATAGAAATTATTTTCTGAGGTAATCAACAGCATGGAACAATCTTTAGACCTTAAATTGTACTGAATCTGGAACATTCCTTCTAGAACTATAACCTGTAAGTGTCAAAGAAACAATAACTGCCTTAGCATCAATCAACATTCATTTGTAAAGTTGCCACATTTAAGCAGCTAATGCTAAATGTTTTACATTTTTAGAGTGGCGAGACAGAGGTTCTGGATCTCGGAGTGCCCATTTCAAACCTTGATGGCCTACGAGTTGTACTGGAGAGGGCTGATCCAGCCAAAGGTACACACACAAATGTTGAATTTCCATGTTTAATGGGACTTGCCATAGACATAATTATTTTTATTAAATTATTAAACCTTACCCATCACAGAAAACTTTCTGCATTTTTACTTTTTCAAAAACATAATTTAGTATGATTTATAAGCTGTTTTCCTCCTAGGGACCAAACATTTTTTCCCACAAAGTCAAAAATTACTGTTATTTACTATCCTCGTGGGGACATTTGGTCCTCATAACGCAGGGAATCCCTGAACCACCCGCACACATACATGGCCTTGTGCACTATTTACTTTTCCACTTCTCCCTGATAATATCAAGTAATTGTGTTCAAGGTCATTTCAACATTCCTTTGTGTAATTGTTTTGTTGTACTCCTTCACCAGACAAGTCTAAAACACTCAACTCCAAAACACCAGCTGCCCAGAAAGGTCTCTCAAGAGAGGTGAGAGTGACTTCAGTAAATGTGATGTTGCAAGATGTCCTGCCTGCTTCGTTCCTTGAAATACCCGTGTGTTGATTCATCTGATATACTCTATTTACAACATTCTCTGTGTATTACTAACTCTAAACATGTATGGGTGTGCTGAGCATGAACTTGTGGGTACATGCATGCAGTTCCTATTTTATAAAGGGAATAAAACCTTCATGAACATGTCATTCAGACAAATATTCAGTCGTCCTACATCTGTCATTTCTGTATTGTTAGAGAGACGACAGCTCGGCTGGGAAACCGTCAAAAGGAGATGCTGAAGACAAGCATCCCTGTACAGCTGCGTCAGAGAGGAAGAAAGGGAAAAAGAATCATATAGATGAAGCAGAGGGTACTTATTTTACACTTTTCGCTGAATTTTCAGTGTTATTATGTCCATTTTTTTTCAAAACGTTTTTGGGATCTTAAGTCACACCTACAAATGTGTTAACAAATGTGTTTGCCTTACTGTTTAACTTGAAAAGAGCTTTCTTTCTTTAAAATGGTTTTATATTTTTCCATTGTTATTTTATTTTTATACTATTATAATATTTATTCATATTTTGAATTAGCTTTTTTATATTTTCAGTTTTATTTAAATTTGTATAAATAAGTTGTTTTGGTAACTTTGTTAGGCGCTTTTTGTTTTAAAAAATTTCTCTTGCTTTATTTTGTTTTAGTTTATCATTTTAGTACAATTTATATTTATTTTTTATTTTATTTCATCTTTATTTAAATGAATACAAATTATTTTTTATAGTTTTAGTTAACAATAACATTGAATATTTTATATATATATAATTTTTACTATTAATATAAATAAATACATATTTTTATATATTATTTTTTATTGTATTTTTTATGTGTTATATATAATATTTTGCTTATTTTGTGTGTATATATATATATATATATATATATATATATATAAATAAACAAAATATTTTACTTTTTAAAAAGTGGCTGAAATATTGTGACATAAAACTGTAGCATGTTTTATTGTCTTTCGGCTTAATTTTGTCTAGGCTACATGCTATAATGGTTACTGTTTATTTATTGTTTAAATCAAACTTTTTTTTTTTTTTTTTCTAGAATTTTTCGAGTTGTTGAGTCGTGCCCAGAGCAGTCGCGTCGATGATCAGAGAGGCTTGCTGAGAAAAGAAGATCTTGTGCTTCCTGACTTTCTCCGCGTGAACCCTGATCCCGAACCCCAACCTCCTGCCTGCTCAACCCCCACCTCCCACAAACCTGGCCATACCACCACCGCAAACCTCCAACCCCCTAAACCCAGCTCCTCTAACGGACACCCCCGTGCACCCAGCCCTGACTCGCCCCCTTTCATCACCCCACTCTCCCCTATCATACGCCCCACTGGTCCCCAGGGCCAGGAGGAGGAAGGGCTGGGCGATCTGACTCTGGTGGGGGAGGGGGACATCAATAGCCCTAACTCCACTCTGCTTCCGCCTCCACCGATCTCTTCGCCTCCTTATGAGGGCAGCCTACCTGAGGCCAACTTCACTCCTCCGCCATGCATTCACAGGCGACCCAGCCCAGGTATTTCTCCCGCCTGACTAGCCGTGAGTGTGGCTGTGTGTGTTTGCGTGTGGTGGGTGGCATGTCTGAATGGATTAGTGAAATATTAAAAACACACATCCCAAATTCACCTGACAAGACTTGACATACACTTGATACAGTTGATCTAATTTCATATACATAATTACATACACTTCTGTTGAAAAGTTTGGGGTTGGTAAGATTTGTTTTTGTCTTTGCTCACCAAGGCTGCATTTATTTGATCAAAAATACAGTAAAAATTTTTTACAATTTTTTGAAATATTATTACAGTTTAAAATAATTGTTTATCTAAATATATATTATAAAATAATTTTCAGAATTTTCAGCATCATTACTCCAGTCTTCAGTGTCACATGATCCTTCAGAAATCATTCTAATATGCTGATTTGATGCTCAAGAAACATTTATTCTTATTATCAACATTGAAAACAGTTGTGCTGCTTCAAATTTTTAGAAACTTATAAAAAAAATTCAGGACTCTTTGATGATTGGAGAGTTCAAAAGAACAGCATTTATTTTAAATAGAAATCTTTTGTAACATTTATAAATGTCTTTACTGTCACTTTTTTCAATTTAATGCATCCTTGCTGAATACGTTTTTTTACACACACACACACACACACACACACACAGTTTTGACCCCAAACCTTTGAACAGTAGTGCTGCTGTTCTTTAAATGGAATACTAGTGTACTGCATACTACACAGTATTTAGTACAAACTGTCTAATGCTTCTTTAAGAATAGTATGTGAAACAACATGGATTTTGCACTTATAATCATCATTGTAAGTTATAAACACAAAATCATCAAATAAAGGGTCAGATCAAGTGCATTGCATTGTGGATATAGTGCAAGTGCATATAGTATTCTATGCAGGGTATTCCGTTCTGTCCTACATATATCAAATCTAGCAGGGCATCTGGGTTCTCTGTGCAATGAGTGCATTGTAGTCACAATACTGTGACTACAATGCTCAGTATGCAGAAATAGTATTATGCTAGTATGCTATTCAGCTCAGAGCTCATTTATATATAACTGTGGACTGTGTCATGTGTTGAAAGCTTTAAATTAACAAGACATTAATTTGTCTTTTCTGTGTTGATGCATCCTTATAAAAATAAGACACTTAGACACTATTTGTAATGTATATCAAAGAATGTGCTGCTTACAGTGTTTCTGAGGGTTGTAAATAATCATTTTAAAAAACTGTCATATAGTTTTTTTTTTGTTCATCCTTTTTTACTTTTCCTTTTGATACAATCTGTGCCAATGTGTCTCCACCCATCTAATCATTGCCTAAAGTGCCATTCAGCAAAGCTGAATTTCAGATTCAAGCTATAGGCTGTATTATCAAACAGTCGCATTGTTGATTTGCTTGCCATCCTGTTTCCTTTGTAGTTGATCATGTTGATTCTGTGTGAATCTGATCAGATCTAATAAATGCTAGCAAAATCAGACTAGACTTGCTTGTGATCTTGTGTGACATCCCTACACCTCTGATAAATTGTATCTTTCCTGGTGTAATCATGTTTCTTTATGTGCTCTTTTCCTTTTCTGCATCTTAGAAATCCCACTCATACTTGCATCGATTGCTTTTGAAAAATATACTGGTGCCTTGTTGATTCATATTATATGAAGTAATCTAGAGCTGATCTGAAAGCAGAAAGCATTATTGTAACATGACATTTATCCTATAATAATCAAACTATCTGATATGGCATATGGCATGTTTTTGCACAAAATTAAAAAAACCTATAAAGGTGCTAAAGTAAGATTTCTTTGCATGGAAAGCATTGGTGATCTAAGAGAGCATGAACATGAAGAAAGCTCTGTCATCTACATCATCTGCCTGTTTCCAGTGATCATGAACTAGAAACCCTGTACTCAACTCTTTATTCTAACTCATTTTTAGATTTGTTGTAGTAATTTTACTAAACCGGTTTCTTCTCTAGAGTGGTGCAGGGATGACTTATATTTGTAGCCCAACCTGGAAGTTAGTATCCCCCTGGATCCTTGGACAATAACATTTTTCCATTGGCAATAACGTTATGATGATTAATAACATAATGACACCATTCTGAAATTATGATCGAGTTATTTATTTTGAAAACTAATGGCGACATGCTGCCACCTTGTGGTTGGATGTCACTGTCAAAATAATGTTGCTCGGTCAACAAGTTTTAGTACAAAGTAATAATATAAAGTGAACGATTGAACATTTTTACTAATTATTATATTCATAATACTGTCATTGAACATGCTGTCTCATATAATTAATATAAACTTTAGTATAACTTTATATATATTTCAAAGCATGTCCATGTTCAGAACTACACGAAGATGTGATAATCATATAAATAAATCAAGTTGCAGTTCCAACCTAAACCTGACGTTCTTTTAGCTTGAATGAAACAATCCGATTCTTCTGGTTCCCGTTCCCACATTCTATCTGCATATTTCTTTATTTGTGCTTTGCTGATTTGTGTGCAAACTTTTCTCCAGGTACAGAAGGAAACACGTGCACTTCAGCGGTCATAAAGCAGGGCGCTCAGCACCCCTCTTCAACTTCCCAAGTGGACTCATCTGTGCTGGACAAGGGGGTCAGTGTGGATGGCGTCACTCTGGAGGACAGCTTCGAGGGTTACGCAGCTGAGCTTCGCCAGTGCCAGAACAAAATGAGAAATGGCATTTACCCCTCCACAGATTCGTCCCGTCCCCTCAGCGGGGTGCTGGAAGTCAACGAGAGCGACACTGTGCAATATAAAGCAACGTTTGTCTGAAAGAAGCTGCTTGTTAGACATTTTCAAAGACTGATGTGGAACCACTGATATGGATAAAATGTGCATGTGGAAAATATTGTGTATGTTAATAATGTAACCTAAGAATGAAGAGGTTATTCATTAATATTTTGTAACTGACGACCATTCTTTATTTAATGATGATAAAAAACTTTGTTCAGTGTTAGTTTGGGATCATAGTGCACATTAGAATATCAGTGTAGCCTAACTAGTTGGGAACTAGTTGGTTAATAGTGGGAGGTAAATGCAAATGGTTTCAGTAGTTAAAGTGGAACTTAGTGCATCAATTCCCATAAATTCCTTTAAATGGATTTTTTTATTTTTTTTCACAGGGCTGTCTTGTACTGTAATTTTGGAATTGCAAACACATCTAGACTTGTTGAATGCGGATTCAGTTATAAAAGCCACAAAAAAAAAAAGAATGATTATTAATTATTAAAAATACATTTTAAACAATTTTAGAGTCATCCGTTTTTGTCTCTGTTTAGGCCTCCTATGTGTTTGTTGTAACCTTTTTTTTTTTAATATTTTTTGTAACTAGTGAGATCATTTTTATACTTAAAAGAACTTTTTTAAGGGTTTAATGAAATTTCTGTCATTAATTTCTCACCCTCATGTCGTTCCAAACCTGTAAGACCTTCGTTCATCTTCAGAACACAAATTAAGATGTTTTTTATCCCCAAGTCAAGTCAAATTTATTTATATAGCGCTTTTTACAATTGGTAATTGTTTCAAAGCAGCTTTACATATTAGAAGCACAGAAAAAAAGAGAAGTGGTTAAAAATAAGATGTACAAGCAAGCGTGGTAATATGTAACATATACAAGATGGTGCTACATTAAGCCAATGTCGGCTGACTTCCAGGGGTGGAAAAAAACCCCTAGGAGAAAAACCCAGCATGCTAGCACTGGGAAAAAAGTCCTAGGAGGGAAAAAACCCCTTGGAAGATATATATAATATAATTAAATGGATATGGAGATCAAAATCTGAATTATACATTTTTATTATAGAGATTAAAAAAGATTATATATAAATATATGTAAGCGGATACGGAAAGGCTATCCCCCGTAGAAAGCAACATAATACCACCTTCAAGGTCCAGAAAAGTAGTAAAGACTTCATTAAAATAGTTAACGTGACTAATGAGCCGGCGTTCTGACATAGTGCACGGGGGCCTGTACTGTCTATTCAATGTAAACAGCATAAGAGACAGAGGGGACAGATGAAATTGTTGAATAAAGTCGTATTTTTTGTTTTGTTTTTGCACACAAAAAATTATAGTTAGTAACGTAATCCATTACATTACAAGGTATTGTAATTTAAGGTAATCTAATCTAACTACATTTAGATTACTTTTGACCCAACTCATTTATCACATTGATTTGAAAAGGATAATCTTGTACTATATTGATATAAAAATACAAAGAGAAAGAAAATATATTCCATTCTTTGCTATCCACAACATGAATTGCATTAAATATTACATTACGTCAGAGTTTCCCAAACTGGGGTTTGTGATGGAATTTAAAAAGCTAATTAAATCATAAGTTTAAAATTGAAACAAAAACGATTAACCGACATCAGAGAACTGCAAACTTCATTTTATTATTTATTATTATTGATTTCATTTTATTATTAAAAGACAAAAGCCTTCCACAGACATGCAATACATGGTTAAATGAAACCCCTTCTGAATGTATATAAGCAGTAGGTCTTTTTAGAAATGAAAATTTCAAATATAAAAAACAGTGGTATAGGGAGAATCAATGAATTATGAATAATTTACTGCCATTGTGAGAATAACATAATTAATCAACAACAGTGTGAATGGAAGCAAACCAATAACAAGTGAGATGTAGGTGTACAAAGTCAAGTCTTAAATGAGTCTAAAGTGGCCATTAGGTGAAATATAATTTGTCCTGCTTCAAAAACAGAAATAAAGCAAAGAAAAGGGCATGGGTTTATTCAACCTGCTCAGACTCAAAACAGACCTTTCTCATAGCCATAGCCAGGGATGGGCAGTATTTATGATACATGTATTTCAAATACGTATTTCAAATACAAAATAGTATTTTGTATCAAAATACTTTAGAGTTTTGTATTTTTGTATTTTAAAAATACTGTAAAATACTTTGTAAGAAGTCTACATGATGACAAAATTGCAGCTTCTGATTGGTGCCAGAAGTTTGCAGAGACTTTTTGAGATCAGAACAGAAAATTGATCCATATGGAAGAAGGTGGTCAAGGTAAGAAACGTGCAGGCTGCCAGCTTTCCATAATTTTTTTGCATAAATTGCTATAATTTTTAACAGATCATGTTAAGTTTTGGTGTTCGTTTTGATAGCCTAGGCTAAATAGTTTACCAATTTACAATTTACATTCTTGAAAACAGTTATACCACGCAGCATCTCTCTATATTGTCAGAGTTGCTGAGGCAAAGTAGGCCCTTTGTTACCAAACACCAAGTGACTAAATTAGGAAATGTTGGTTACTTTAAATTAACAGGGATATGTTAATATTTGATCTGTTAAAGCCACAATATGTACATTTTCACCCTAGAGGTTGCTTATTCAAAACAAAGGCGTAGCTTGATGACGCGTTGATTTCACAGAATCATGGTAGGTGTTGTTTTCACGTCCACAGCCGGTGGAAAAGAATCAGGACGGGACTCGGGCAGAAATCATGTTCATGGATGAGATTATTAACATTACTGTAGTATGAAGCAGAGCATGGCCGAGTTCTGTGAGAGCTCAACGAGCTTCCGCTTCTTCCGGTCAAGCGTATGTGGGGTAAAGCAGCGCTGTTTTATCATATTAGATACATTTGTGCGTTGAAAGTCATTATAGTTCTACTCCGTGCATTCGCTCTGTGGCTGCTGTAAGACACATGTTGCACACTGCAGTAAGCTAGATCGATATTAGTCATGGTAAAACATGGTACTTGCTGTAAATCAAGAAAACAAGATTCATACAAAAAGACTTAATGTGTTGAGCTATATAACATAAGTAGTTCTCTGGAGTTTAATCAACAAAATATATAAAATTGTTCTAGCGGTTTTTGGACATTTTAATCCAAAAATCTTACATATTGTGCCTTTAACTGTTGCATATATCAGATTTATTGCATGACTCAGGCAGAGAAAAGCTGTTGCTATCAAACATTGTTTAATCAGCTGAGTCAGTGCAATGGTGAAGGGATGGATCACAGGCTAATTGATGGAAAGTTTGCCAATTAATTTCATGCTCCTTTGTAAAAGTATTTTTAGTATTTTTAAAATACAGTAGTTTATTTTGATACATGGTGTGGCTGCTGTATTTTGTAGTTTATTTTGATACAAACCTTAAAATTAAGGTATTTGGTATTTTATTTTAAAATACATTTTGATGTATTTTTGCCCAACCCTGGCCATAGCTTTGATATAGTGTGTTGTACCGCAGCTCAAACAATTTTTAACAGCACAGTTAGTGTATTTCATTCATTCATTCAGGTTTTTTATTGTCATTGTTATAAGCCTAATAACGAGATAACATCAGAGAAGTGTAAAAGTGACATGACACAAATAGCCGAAGTGTCATTTTAAATTCTACAGTTTATACATTTATAAAAAAGTATTAAAAATTACCTCATAAAAACTATCACACTTCGTACTTTTATTGTACCAGTGATATGTCGAACTGTGTGTCTCCTTTTGCAGCTAGAGGATGGCTCTGTAGAGGGCGCTGTTTGTATACTCAACTTCCGAAGTGAGAGGAAGTTCTTCTGGTGTTCTATGGTGTCTGTGCATCCTTAGTGTCCATCACGATCAAAACACTGTACCATCTGCGCTGAGTGCCTGCGCTCTTCAGCATGAGCCGAAAAAGAAACCACTGCTATATGGAAACAGGACCGTCTTCCGAGTCCCAGGGCGCGTTTATGGACAACACGGGCTCCTTCAGCCGAGACGAGGAGGATTTCTCCGAGCTCGAGCCCGACGAGCAGCTGGTGTGCTCGGTGACCGAGATCACGGAGCATCTGGGCAGAAACATCACGGTGGTGCTGGAGTCCGCGCTGTCCGAGATACGCAAGCTGGTCGGCGTCCGGATCAGAGTCCTGAAGATGGAGCTCCGCGAGAAAACCGACGAGATCGAGCTGCTTAAGGCCAAGCTGGAGTCGACGGAGAAAGACGGGAGGGTTTCTAACTCCAGCACCATGGACGTCAGGAAATCAGAGCATCAACCGGGCCAGAAGTACAGCGTCGACCCGAAGAAAACCAAACCCGGGACGCCCGTGGTGAAGAAGGAGAACATCAACGCCATCTGCGACTATCTGATGAAGGATAAGAACCAGCGGGGTGCTGCTGAAGTGGAGAGCGACCACAGCAGTCAGGCCTTTGGGTCCGAACGGGACATGCGGACCGAACCGCAGCCGCACGCGTCTCTGAGCCTGTGGACGGACAGCGGTTCCGCGGACACTGACGCGGACACGGACATCTTCAACATGCTGCCGTCCGCCAGCAAGCGCATGTATGACTATGAGTGGATGGCAGGGGTCGAACTGAACTCCGAGTTTAAAGGTATCGCTCAATCAAGTCTTGTAGACACGGATTGTAGTATGCATGTACTTGCTAATTATATGCATTGTATCTTACATGTGCATTTACCTATAGTTTACATGCCTTGTCTTACACAGTTTATAGTATGCATGCATTATAGCATATCATGAATATAGTGTATGAAGTATGCATTGTAGCATAATATGCATGCATTGCAATATGTATGCATTTGTTGTAGTATATGCGTAGCTGCTTAGAGTATGCATGCAGGTGCCTATAATATGCACGCTTGTATCTTACATACGATTGCATGTAGTATGCGTGCATATAATTTATATTATGCATTATAGAATACATATAGATGCATCTAGTTTGCATTCTTTGTAGTATATGAACATTTGCATATTCTATGCATGTACTGTACTATAAGCAACATGTATTATTCTTTTCAAATGCTATTTCAGCAAAATATGTAGCATATGTGCAGAATTATAATATGTGCAACTGAATTTTCTGTTTCTTGCTTTATACTTTGAAATTTTGCATGGCAGATCATGGATGAAATTTAAGTACGCGACGTCAGGTTTAATTGCATCTGCCTCGCTTCAGTTATTTAGTTCACAATTGTTGTTGACTGCTGACATGTCAAAGGTGTTTGAGGGGGAAAAAATAAAAATTTAAAGCTGAACATTGACTGAAGGGAAAAAAAGCAAAACCCAGAGGGTGTTGCATTTATCCCTGTTCTCTGATTCTTTAGGTGATTCTGAAGCAAAATGCGAAGATGTTCCTCCTGTGGATGAGGATGAAGAAAATGAAGACTCTGAAGGAGGAAGAGGAAGTCTGAGGTCGGTGTCTGACCATTTCCCTCTGGACACTCAGGGCTCTCCGCGAGAAGACAGGAGCAGCCCAGCGGAGGACAGTATGGACCGAATCGAGCCAGGTCAGTGTTTTAAAGAAAGGGAATGTAGCAGTTTCAGCTGAATACAGCTGGGAATAATTGTGCGTTGTGCACTTCGAACTCTTATGTGAACATTTAATTAACTAGAGATGCACCGATTCTACATTCTCAAGCCGATACAGTAGCTGATTATTTTGAATTTTACCTGTCGATGCAGATTGTTTGATTTTCCAGCTAATGCTGTAAACTATACAGGGAACCCTCTCATTTGGTACATTAATCCTATAATTTTAATTGCGAATACTATATAGTAGTTCATTTTCTAATTCAAATTTCCTGATAAATTACTCACTCCCTTGTCATCCAAGATGTTCATGTCTTATTTTCTTCAGTTGAAAAACAATTAAGGTTTTTGATGAAAACATTCCAGGATTTTTCTCCATATAGTGGACTTCAATGGAGCCCAAACGGTTGAAGGTCAAAATTACAGTTTCAGTGCAGCTTCAAAACATTCTATGTGATCCCAGACGGGGAATAAGGGTCTTATCTAGAGAAACCATCACACATTTTCTAAAAAAAAATAAAAAATGTATACATTCTAACCATAAATGCTCATCTTGAACTAGCTCTCTTCTTCTTCTCTGTTTGAATTCAGGCAGTGTAGACACTGCTAAGTGTATTACTGCCCTCCACAGGTCAAAGTTTGAACTAAACTGTCATATACAATATGCTAGTGCAAGTATATAACAATTAGTTCAAACTTTGACCTGTGGAGGGCAGTAATACACTTAGCAGTGTCTACACTGCCTGAATTCAAACAGAGAAGAAGAAGAGAGCTAGTTCAAGATGAGCATTTATGGTTAAAACTTAATTTTTTAAAACAATTTTTTTTTTAAATGGGCAATGGTTTTGCTAGATAAGACCCTTATTCCTCGTCTGGGATCACGCAGAACACTTTGAAACTGTAATTTTGACCTTCAACTGTCTGGGCTCCATTGAAGTCCACTACATGGAGAACAATCCTGGAATGTTTTCATCAAAAACCTTAATTTATTTTCGACTGAAGAAAGAAGGACATGAACATCTTGGATGACATGGGGGTGAGTAAATTATCAGGAAATTTGAAAGTGAACTAATCCTTTAACAACAGAGCCCAAACAATTATATTCAACTGCTATTTAGTATTTTGGAGGCAGTTGTCACCTAATGGTTAGAGAGTCAGACTGGTAACCTGGAGGATGTGGGTTTGATTCTCAATACCGGTAGGAAATGACTGAGGTGCCCTTGAGCAAGGCACCTAACCCCCAATCACTCCCTGGACGCCACAGCAAAATGGCTGCCCACTGCTCTGGGTGTGTGTGTCCACAGATTGCAGTGTGTGTGTTCTCTACTGACTACTCCAAATGTTTGTGCACTAACTGGATGGGTTAAATGCAGAGGACAAAATCCGAGCATGTGTGACATGTCACTTTCACTTTTTATCGATTTTCAGATGTAATAATTACACTCAAATAAAAACTGAAATGTTTATATAAAACATAAGGTACTTTTCATAAGCACTTGTCTTCATGATAAATTTATTCAAACAGACATATATTATTAACAGTAAATAAGCTGCTCTCTAGTGTTTCTATAGCTAACTAACAAACTGTGAATACTGGATATCTTTCCTGATGTAAATGCAACGTTAAAGGGATAGTTCACCCAAAATGAAAATTATCCCATAATTTACTCACCCTCAAGCCATCCTAGGTGTATATGACTATCTTCTTTCAGCCAAACACAAACGGAGTTATATTAAAAATATCCTGACTCTTCCAAGCTTTATAATGAGATTTAATGGTACCATTTTTTTAAGGCCAAAAATGCACATCCATCCATCCATCCATCCATCCATCATAAAAGTAATCCATACAGCTCCAGGGGGTTAATAAAAGCCTTCTGAAGTGAAGCTATGTGTTTTTGTAAGAAAAATTTCCATATTAATGATGAGTTTTAGACTTACTTCATAAGTCTAAAAACTGGCTTCCGGAAACTGCCGTACACAAGTCCGGTCAAAGAGTGACCTCTAACCCGACGCAACACGTAGTGACGAACGCGGAAGCGCATAGGATGGAGCAAAACAAAACGCTGGTCATGAATTAGAAGTCTAAAATGAGAATTTTTAAATTAATAATGAACTGTGTTGGTTTATTGTTTTATAATGTTTCCTGGGGTGCACTTATAATGTTAGTATGCTTTTTACATCCAAAATTATCATATAAAAGGCATTTTTCCTACCCTGATTTTAGCCCTCTAGTTTTAACGCTCTGTTTTAAGGGGCGTGTCTGCTGTGAGACTTCAGTGTAAACGCCCACTGCTGTGATTGGCTAACGTCTTTCGATTTGAAATAGCCAAATATTACTCTCTCTTTTAGCGCGTTTTTACTTGCATGTTGCATTACTGTCGAATTGAGGCACTGCACAATATTTTGCGATCCTCAACGGCATGTTTATTGTTTGGTAGCTAGATTTGGTTTAGCACCACGTAGGCCTATGTTACTTAGGCTAGCTATTCTATTGCATGTCATGTGCGAATCGGTGGGCAGCCTGTGGCATTGATGAAGTAGGCGTTGATCTCTTCTGCAGAGGCGGTGCTTGCTGTCCTTTGACGTCATAGATCCCCACTTTGAAAATCCTGTCGTTTGCTGGGTCTGGTGTCAATAAAAGCTTTTATTGGACTAACAAGGAAGTTTTCAGTTCTGAAACTTACAGTATATTTGTGCGGTTGCTACAATACTTTAAGAATAAGAAGGCAAAGAACAGAGCACCTGGATGGCAATTAACACACAATTCTTTATTTAACGTTAAAAGACACAGCACACTTCATAAAAACATTACCCCCTTTGCTTGATGGACCAGTAGAGGATCACATGAAGATGGATTCAGGTCAGCAGGGAAGATACATAAACTCCTTTGTCACTTAATCACTCAATACATAGAAAAGTCCATCAGGTTCAGCGTGGTCTTTGCTCAGTTCCTGGGGCAGAGTTATTTGCGGCTTCAGTCAGGAGCTCTCCTAATCAGAAGCTCCACCCTGACTACCTACCACATTTACCCCCACTAACTTACTATCTTCACCACCGGAGACACTATTTGTCCCGAGCGGCGGCTTAGCGTTCCCTACGTAAGAGCTCCAAAACCCCAAAACTCCCCCAGCATTCTCTCTCAAGCAGTCCTCGAGATAATTATTTAGGTTACGTTCACACTTGTCATGTTTGGTTCGATTAAAACGAACCCTGGTGCGATTGCTCGGTTAGTGCGGTTCATTTGAACGTGTGAACACTGCCATCCGAACCCTGGTGCGCACCAAACAAGATGGGTCTCGGTCTGCTTCCAAACGAACTCTGGTGCGGTTCGAATGATATATGAACGCAACACGGACCAAAGACATATAACCGAGTCAAAAACAGGAAGACGAGACCCTAAAAAGGACGGAATCCTCACGCATGTCGGTTTTTCTTGTCATAGTCGCGAGTTTGCCCATGACGGGCGTCAGACACGCGTCTCCACGCAGCCGATCATTTGTGTGTGTGACGGATGGATTCCGGCCGATGTTTTGATTCCTTTAGCTACACATTTTAGAATCTCTTTACGAGTTCCCAACTGGCCAAAATACCATCACATGCAGGCTACGCACACACAACGAGCGCATTTACCTCAGAAAACAGCACTGTTTTAGATGTTCGGTAAGTTCTGTCTCAAAATAGGCAATACGTCATAAAATCCGACCTATCACGTTGTGAATGTATCCCTATGCCTTAAGGTTCGGTATAGTTTGGTTCGGTGATAAAATTGCCAATGTGAACGCTAACCGGACCAGGACTAAATGTTTTTTTTTTTTTCTTCTTTGGTCCAGACCAAATGAACCAAACGAACCGAACTACAAGTGTGAACGCACCCTTAAGGAATGTTTAACATGCATTACCTGCACTCATTCATTTCATTAAGGGACACCCACTTGCGTAAACTGAAGGGCGTGTACATCAAACATTCAAATTATCCACTTCCATTCATCACAGTATGATGACCTCTTATATGTCAAAAGCTCAAGGAGAATTTGATTTCTCAGTTCATCACCCCTTTAAAGAGAAACGTCGCATGATTTCATTGCCCAGCTCTATTTGTTTGAACCACGAGATGGGTCTACTTTCACCTAAGCTTATCCTACTACTTTGTCATACGTAAAACGCTGGAACTCTCATGAACACGTGGACGGACCTTACCGGAAGCTAGTGATTATAATTATGGATATTTATACTTATGTAGTAAGAAATGTAATTTATTCCTGTGATCAAAGCTGAATTTTCAGCATCATTACTCCAGTCTTCGGTGTCACATGATCCTTCAGAAATCATTCTAATATGCTGATTTGCTGCTCAAGAAACATTTATGATTATTATCAATGTTGAAAACAGTTGTGCTGCTTAATATTTTTGTGGAAACCTTGATACAAGAAAGAAATCTTTTATGAATGTCAATTCATAATTCAATTTTGATCAAATTAATGCACTTACTGAATAAAAGTGTAGTAGTATATTAGACATTCATTGTATGAAAAAAAGGTAATCTTTTGTGTTCTGTGGAAGAAAGAAAGTCATACAGGTGTTACACAACTTTATAGTGAGGGTGAGATGTCTTTAAATCCTCTTGGTGTGATTGTGAAATATGAATTGATTTATTGACGCTCTCTTTCAGGTCAGCAGTTCTCCTCTCAAACCTTCATTTGCCCCTTCTGTGGAACTCTTTGCCCTGACTCATCTTTCCTGGAGGAACACGTCAAGCTAATGCATCACGACGAAAGTGCTCTTCAGTCACCGCCTGGGAGTTCCTCCTCTCGCGGGGAGGGCGACTCGGGCGAAGCGGGGCGAGCTCTGGGAGGCCCAGAAGGACCTGTTGGCAGGGGTGCACGGGAGAGGAAAGTGGAGGGCGGCTATGAGTGCGGCGACTGTGGCCGTCATTTCAACTATCTGGGCAACTTGCGGCAGCACCAGCGTATCCACACTGGCGAGAAGCCCTTTGTTTGCCCTGAGTGCGGAGAGCGTTTCCGCCACGCCGCGCGTCTCAAGAGCCACCGCCTCAGCCACAGCGGAGCCCAGAGCCCCTTCCCCTGCCCACAGTGTGGTAAGGGCTTCCCAGTGCTGTCCGGACTGAAGCGCCACCAGCGTGTGCACACCGGAGAGAGCCCGTACGCCTGTCCCCAGTGCGGCCGCAGATTCAAAGAGCTGGGCAATTTATACACACACATGCGCATTCACAGCGGCGCAACGCCCTACTCTTGCTACCAGTGTGGGCGGAGCTTCAGGCATCTGGGCACATACAAGAGTCATCGCTGTATGCCCGCTACCCAGTTACCCAGCGGACACAGTCCGGCATGGGCGCAGGAAGACAAGGTGCAAACTGGGTGATAGCCAGGTGACAGATGTGTTCAAAAAGTGGTTCATTACTTCCTCGACTGCTGGTTCAGGATCAATTTTAAAGTCAGATTGGTCAAAGAAAGATGTGAGAAAGGTCACTATGACAATAAAAAAAAAAAAGATCAGGTTTCATCATGAACACGAAGCTGACTGAATTAGCGTATCTTTCTCATTTAAGTTTAACGTCATATTTAACAGTAAATCGCTGCTCGTTAAATGTTCATTTTTGAAACATTTTGCAATAGTATCTTCCAACTTCCATATATGATATTTCAAGACTTAATCTTTTTATTCAGACTTTTTGTAAAAAGTGTTTCAGAATTTCTTACTGTTTAGAACTAGATAGCAGGTCCACAAGGTCAGATTAACTGCATTTCAAAAACTAATTTAACAATATTTTAAGTTATTTTAAATAATGATACATTTATAATGATTCAGCATGACATGATCTCCTCCGCCCTTTACAAAAAATACCATGGTATGAGATTGTAACAGTGTTACTTGGATATATACACATTGTATTGAATAATTGTCATACTCATGTAATATGTACACTGTTGTTCAAAAGTTTGGGGTCTGTAAGATTTTTTTTTTTTAACTCACCAAGGCTACATTTATTTGAGAATAAATACAGTAACGAAATAGTAATGTTGTGAAATATTACAAATTAAAATATATATTTTCGGTTTAATTATATTTTACTGTAATTTAGTCCTGTGGTGATACTTTTTATCAGTATTCTTTGATGAATAGAAAACTTTATCAGCATTTATTTGAAATAGAAGTAACAATACTGTCACTTTTGGTCAACTTAAAGGTACACTATGTAACTTTTTTGTTCATACTTTATATAATGAGCAAGTACATCAAGAATACATCATCCAAAACGTGTTTTGGTCTTATCCTGAATCACTACGGTACGCTTTTAATAAGTGTTTATATTCGGACTATTTTAGACTGCGGAGGAGTAGCCCAGTACCAGCGTGACTCGTCATATAAACAAGAGAGAAACGAGAGGAGACGACAATGTTCTTCCGCAAGAGTCATGAAGTTTTGTTTATTAACTGCTAGAAAAGTTACATAGTGAACCTTTTAATGCACTTTTGCTGAATAAATGCATTAATTCCTTTTTAAAAACAACTTTTGAACGCTAGTGTACAAAGAATACCATGGTATTTGTCCAAAATTAATGCAAATCCAGTCATTAGTATCCAATAGTAAAGTTGTCATAAATGTATAAGATAATCTGCAACGTACTAATTGCTATTAGGGTTGACCAGCATACAACTGATGTGACATAGTTTTTTAATACAATTGACTCAAAATCATGTTATTGACAAATCAGGTAGTTAAGTGTCATTTTGAAAAGATACAGTATTATAGTGTCGAGCACTTTTAAAGAGGTGCCGTTTTGAGTGCTGCCATCGTGTGGATGGCTTATGGTACTGCATCGGTATCACCTGGGCAGTCAGTGTACCTGCATCGAATTTCAATTATGTGATCTCACTATTAACGCGTTTTTTATTTATATTAGTGAATTTGTTTATATATGTCTACCTGTATTTTAACAACTTATACGTTTGGGAAAATATACTACCTGATTGGAAAAATATGGCTTTAGAAAAATTCTAAAGCATGTTATTCTGAAATTAATTTGGATACACATAATGATGGAAATGACTGAATGAAGTACACCAAGTGTTGGAAATGCTAGCAATGCATCAGATTTTTTTTCCATATTAGTGCTGATCTCAAGATATCCTGAATGTTACATATTAAATAGCACAAAACGGTACAATTTGTCATTTCTCAGTTGAATGATCTGTACAAGGCAACCTGAACTTTAACTAATAAACTCTTAAACTATGATTCTTGTTGTTTATGTATTTATAAGCGGTTGTTGATATCATGAAGTTATCAAAGCACATTAAAAAACACTTGTGTATGATGTGAAGCGTTTGTTGTTTTTTTGTAACATGATTTAAATGGCTATGGGCACAAATAGTGATTGACACGGGCTTTGACAGTTGAATGCTGCTGCAATCATTTTTCCTAGAAATGCTTCTCAGGTATGCATTAGAAAAAGATGACGTTTAAGTGAGGGGGACATGTATGACAGGAGAGACTGAGAAAGAACATCCAGACATGGGTGTTAGAACAACTATTTTTCTTTATTAGAGGGTGACAAGTCATCGTCAGTAATCCCGACGCCTTAATAACACACTGCCAGTTGAACTTGTCATCTCTCCAGGAGATTGCAGGGCAGTGTGTGACTGAAAGAGTGTTTTCCAGAAAAACACTTTGACAAGCAACAATTTCTTGCACACAGAGACTACATAAGTAGACTATTCAAAGTGAACTGTTGATCTTTATTGATGAAATATAGCCAAATATAAGGGCACAATCTAATATATATATATATATATATATATAAATATATAAATAAATAAATATACATTTAAGACATCTTTTAGTTTCATCAAATGCTTTGTATTGTCAGGTGCTTCATATAGCTAGGCGGCCAATAGATCTTATTCAAAGCAGCGCCATCTTTAATTTTTAACGTGAATGAAAGAGAGGTTGTCAGGGATAGACAGGCTATATTTCTTCAGTGGGTTGTAGTTATTTAATGTGTTTTTGTTCTGCTGATGAAACAAAAAAATATCTTTCCAAGAAATTTCAGTAGACAAAAATGTAGGTTTGTTTTGTGTGTGTGTGTGTGTTTTTTTAAGTTCTCAGCCATTGCCAGCATTTTTTATTATTTTCACAAAACTTTCATGGCCCCCAGAATATGTTGCTTTATGAATATCTGAACAGAGCCTCTGCTTTAAAAAACTGCATGAATTCTTATTTTTATCAACACTTGAATGTGGGCAAGAAGAATAAAAAAAGCAACATTTTTGGACAAAAATATGAGAAAATCTAGTTTTTGTCAGTCTATGCCCCAAAGCTTCACAGTCCTATACATATTTGTGGGTTGACATTGCATTTGGTAATGTTACCAGTTTGGTTTTATATGTTTATAGATCATGTTATTTTTGTGTGTAAGGCTGGCTACACAATTGAAGACTGAAACTCAACGCCAGGAGAACCAGATGACGACATCGATCGTCCTCCGTTTGTATTTCTTCTCAAGTCATGTTTGATCTTGTGAGTCTCCATGAGATCTCGTCTCACTGTGAAAATGTTACTACAATCCACAGGTGTGTGGTCTTGCGGTCCGGACGAATCTTCTGCTAAAGATCGGTTGAAATTGCCCTTATGTCTGTGGTCTCCCACAGTTTTAAAATCATTTAAGATTTGAAAAACATTTAGTGCGTGGCAGACTAAGCAATTTCTTTCTGCTTCTCCTGTGTTTTTATGCTGCCTTCACATGCTCTTGGAATTATCGTAAGTACAATTTTCCTAGGTAAAAAATTGCACATGAGCGCCCTCTCATGTCGATACTTCAGAAGTGGGAATTATCTAATTTCTTATAGCACATGAAGGCAGCATTAATCCGGAGATTCTGCACTCCTTCAGAAGATGCATAACAGCGCCCCCTACCGTCTAACATTGAAAACATGGATTGATGGAAAATTCCAAGTGGGACTTGCTGCATCCTGCATTGAACATCTAACTCCGCCCCCAATACGTCACTTTGTGACTCTCCTGTTTTGCCCCAGAAACCCAATTTATTGTAAGTTTCCGATTCAAAGGGTTTTTAGGGTAAGTTATGAGTGGGTTTCAAAAAAGAAACAAGAAAGTGAAAGTGACGTGACATGTAGCCATGTATTCTCATACTTGGAATTTGTGCTCTGCATTTCACCCATCCAAGTGCACACACACAGCAGTGCGTACTGAAAACACACACCTGGAGCAGTGGGCAGCCATTTTTGTTGCAGCACCCAGGGAGCAACTGACCCTTCGCAGGGAGTTTGATTGACAAGCGATCTAACCAATCAGAACACCGAATCCACCATTTTGTCCGACAAAGCAGTCAGGAGTTAGAAGATTAACCTCGGTGGACTTAAACTTGAAAAATGGTGTGTACTGACAACATTCCTTCTCATGTTCATTCATGTTTACTTGATTATATAAATGAACTAGTAGGAAGAGATGATCGGTTCACGAGCTGCTTGAGCTGAGGCGCTACAGAGATCTGTCACAACACATTAAAGAGCCACAAAACATTTTTATTGTTTGAATTTCTTTAAAAAACTACACCATTTGAAAGCTGGGACTTTCTTTAATATCATAAGTAACCTGCTTTGTCTGGTCTGTCGACGTGTTGTCAGTGTCCTCTTTGACAGCGCCACGGCTTGTCGGACAAAGCAACAGTAACTAGGTGCCAAGGAGTGGAAGAGAGCGCTGTTCATTCACTCCCCCCACCTACATTTCCTGCCAGTACTGAGACTCGAACCCGCAATCTTTGGGTTACAAGTCCGACTCTCTAACCATTAGACCACAACTGCCCCCAAAAAGGGGGGGTGTAGGTGTAAGGGTAGGTTATGAGTTGGTTTCAGGTGTAAGGGTTGGTTTTAGGTGGGTTTCATTGCGATCTGTCATAAAAAAAGAAATAGGTATGAGGGTTAAGTCTTCTCGATGCTCAAAGTTAATGAGAAGGCACAATTTCCCCCCCAAACCACTTCACCAGAAATCCCACCCTGGAGCTATTTCATTGCTTAAGGTTACAGTGATGGGCAGGTTTAGGGATCAGCGTTTGGTGTAGGCAATCAGTACTGTGATTGACATGACCGATAAAATCTTAAGAATCGTCTGCAGGGCGGCATTGGCCTGGCTTCTGACGTCACACCTGGATGTGCCCCGGGTTAGGTGTCCGTTGCAGGCTGCAGTGAGACTCTTCTCGAAAATTCAATGGAGGGAAAAGAGATGATCATCTTTTCAGATCATGAGAAACAGTTTCAGTCAAGCATGTCCAAACTTGGTGTATGAGAATAAAAAATAATGCAAATAATATTTTGCGCCAAAAGGACTCCACCATTCATTATGAAATGAAAACATTGAACAGCCTGCTTGCTAAACCAACAACACATTTCCATTCAGGCAGTAAGCACTTACCAGCCTATAGCTGCATTACAGACACAATGTAAACACCTGGGCTTTTATTGTGGAACTGCAGGGCATTTAGGGACACCTGAGGAGGGTCTAATTTTATCAATCCTGATAAGACCACACGTGTGGGCTGTTTTCTGTAGACACAATGGGTCAACAGCAGCATTTATTAACTAATAGCAATGCTAAACAAAACCTCACTTACCTGCTGGAGCCACTTTCCATCACAGAGTCTGTGAGGGCTGGAGCGGGAACAAAACAAATACATAAATAGGCTTTTCATACTTTGAGTAACTCCAGGCTATCTTCTTTTTTTAATTAAATCAAGGGTGAAGCAACGTTTCACACTTGTAATTTTGATAGCGTGTAAGCAAAGCTAAACAATGGCCTATAGCCTACATATTGCATGCAGCGTTTATCCAATTAATGATACTGACAATGCAAGTAAGAAGATAATACAAGTAATTTTCACATGAATGCCCCAGGGTTAACAATTTTACCAGCTAATAATTATTCATAAGGGCATTTTTATTATATTTTATTATGCTTTATTTATTTATTTTACAGCACCCACTTAATTTCCATTGTATGAAAAATTTCAACAACAGTCAGCCTATTTTCTTTTTTTTGTGTGTTCCAATATCCAAAACGCATGTATACCAGGTGGAAACAGTTAATCCATCTTGGCTGACAATTTCTGACTGAATGACCATGAAATATGAACTAAAATATGCTTTTAATATACTATCTCTGTATTTAAAAGATACCACTTATAGTACACTTGACCCCATAGTGTACAAGTGGTAACTAAATTTTTTTTTTTTTTAAATACAGAGATAGTATATTAAAAACACATTTTAGTTCATATTTCATGGTGTCTCAAAATAACACAGTTGAGTACACTTAGATTTTCTGAAGATTATCTTAAGTACTAAAGATATTTAGTAAATTAAAGGTCCCGTTCTTCGTGATCCCATGTTTCAAACTTTAGTTAGTGTTTAATGTTGTTGTTAGAGTATAAATAAAATCTGTAAAATTTTAAAGCTCAAAGTTCAATGCCAAGCGAGATATTTTATTTAACAGAAGTCGCCTTCATCGAACGGCCAGTTTGGACTACATCCCTCTACTTCCTTCTTTAATGACGTCACTAAAACAGTTTTTTGACTAACCTCCTCCCACAGGAATACACAAGAGTTGCGTTTGTAGAGTGTGTTTGTCGCCATTTCGTCGAAACGCTGTTATTTTCATCCCGCAGTCCAATCACCGGGTCTGATTCCGGCTCAAATTGATAGGGTAAAATTAAAGACATGTTTACAATAACACTGAGCGCATGCATCTCCACGTTATGGTAAGAGGCATGACCTTTCCGGGCAAGATGCGCTAAACTGCTGTCGAATCACAACACAGGAAACGCTGGCATAATCAGAACTCGTTACGTATTTTTGAAGGAGGGACTTCATAGAAAAAGGAAGTCATCACCCCTTTTTTATGACAGTGGAAACAGCGGTATACAGATACGTTTTTTTACAGGAGAAACATGAACACATGTTATATTGCACACTATAAACACAATCAAAGCTTCAAAAAAACATGAAAAACAGGACCTTTAAGTACAAAATTAGTGTGTGAAAATAGAGCACTTTAAGTACATTTTAGAAGTGTACTTTTTTTCACCTGGGTGCATTTACGATGCATCTTGCTTAACCTTGTTAAGAAGTTTAGACATATTTTACTACCTTTTTTTATGTATTTACGTATTAGATCGGCCCTTTGGGAATATGGAGTGCCTTGGGACTCTCAGTTACCTATTCACCTTTTGCGCAAACTAATCCTTCCTTCTGAGAAATCCCCCTCTTCTGTTTCAGTTATTCATGTCTCTTCTTGAGCATTCATACAAACCCTTACCTATTACAACTGTTTGGGCCAAGGATCTTAATGAAGATGTGCATGTTTTATTTTCAGATAGGGTATGGGGGATGTTTAAACTGTCTTCAAAGATCCCTACTCATCAAATGATACACTGGAAATTACTACATAGTGTTACCTTTTCGGCTTCCGCGCACCGAACCGTAGTTGGGAGCGAGCTGTTTCAAAACAATAACTTGGCTCGTGGCAGGTAACTTGCATCTAGTGGTCCGGGCTAACAGAGCCGAAGCACAAAACAGTCAAACGTCGGTTGATTTGAACAATGAACTCGGGCTTTATTCCTCAATGGAAACATTACACATTCGTGGGCATAAGTGCACTTTTTATGTTATCAATCCACTGGAGCATTTTCAACATCACCACTTTCACCGTAAAAACTCCTAGACTGCACTTTTCGCTATACATTGTTTACACCTTTTTCATACCCCTCCTGACCCACTACGTCACACACAAAATATTTCACAATCTGCCACCAGGGGGGGCAGAGATGGCAACACTACCCCCACTCTGGAGAATGATTAAACCTTTAACATATCTCCAGCATCATTACCCTGTTCACAGGAAATATTAATCAGATAGTGGTCATTATACAAATATCACAAACCATAACCCATTTTCCCACGGTCTATGAAGGGAGCCCCTATAGAGGAAAGTTAGGTTGAAAAGGCCTGAAAAGCTGTCCAAACTATCCATAAACCGTCCATTAGGTATATTCCGTTGTTTGTACATGTAGCAAAACATTATAAATAGGACACTTATACATTCCCTGAGGAAAAATGTGACTATTACTTTAACCACTCAACTCAGCGTTAGGGTAAAGTTACTACAGGTTGCAGGATTTTAAGTGCAAAACTAGGCAAAATATTCTGTTGAGCAAATTAGAATTTTTTTTTTTCTTCTTTCAGAAATGTTTACTAAAGTGAATAGCATTAAACACACCCAGGATGCTATAACAAAACTATGCAGCCCATTATTATCCAAATTACCGATTGTTGATAGTAACAATTATATTAAACCCATACCAACTTCACATTTTAACCTCAACATAATCAAGTTACTTCCGTACTGATACAACACTGGAACTCTTTTTGTTTTGACAACACTGGAACTCTTTTTTTTTTTGTTTTGACAACACTGGAACTCTTTTCGTTTTTGACAATACTGGAACTTTTTTTTTTTTTTTTGGCACTGAGGAGGGCAGCGATCCGCCTACACCCAACCTCAGGCAGATATGCTCAGTCATCAATCCATTCTCCAAACCTATCAGGAGCTCTGCGGACCCTCCCAGGTCGACGTTTGGGAGTGGAGTTCGAAAGGGGACGAGCACATTGTTCCCTGGCTTCGTCCAGTGGAAAAGGAAGGTGGCTAGGGAACCGGTTACTGCTCAATGAAACCGGCAACAATGGTGGTAATGAGAAAAGACCTGGAAGAGACCCCACCACAGGGTCCTCTGTCTCCGGAGATGTACCCCAAAGGTCAAGGGGGCCAATATCGATTTCTGACGAGCTGGGGCCTGACATAGGGGATGGCACCTCCATTGGTGCCCACGTTTCAGCCTCTTTAAATACCCAGTCATTGTCTAGTGCCGTCCTGGAATGGTAGGCTTTGAGTTTGTCGTGGTGAACGACTTTCATCTTCGTCCGCGGGCCCCTTTTAATTCGGTAAACTAAATCGTCCAGTACACCCACGACAAAGTACGGACCCTCGTAGGAGGGCAGGAACTTCCGCACTTTATTCTTTACTCTCTTTGTGCCCTTGACCAAGAACCATACTGCATCACCAACCTTGTGTTGGACGCTGCAAATATTTTTGTCATACTGACGTTTGGCACGCTCAACAGATTTTCCCAGCGCCTCCCGGGCCAACTGGTGAGATAGCTCGAGCCGTTCCCTGAGCTGCACAACATAGGATGGAGGAGTAGTGGTGCTATCGGAGTCAGGTGGCAACCCAGCAACAAGATCCACTGGCTCTGTAATTTCTCGTCCGAACAGCATCATATTAGGAGTCAGGCCCGTGGAGCTGTGTTTGGTTGCACGGTAAGCCATGACCGCATATGGGGTCATAATGTCCCAGTCCCAATGGCATCGCTCCGCAGTGGTGGCTATGATTTTCTGCAGGGTTGCATTGAAACGCTCTACTTGGCCGTCAGACTGCGGGCGAAACGGCGTGGTCCGTGTCTTATTGATTCCCAGTAGGCCACACATTTCCTGGAACACAGATGACTCAAAATTGGTACCTTTGTCGCTGTGTAAGCACTGTGGAGCTCCGTACCTGCACACCCACTCGGAAACAATCTTTTCAGCCACTGTTGTTGCTTGTTCGTTGGGAACAGGATATGCCTCGACCCATTTGCTGAAATAGTCCTGTACCACTATTATGTAGCGGTTATGCCTTTCGGTTTCATTTAATGGGCCCATTAAGTCAACTGCAATCCGTTCGAAAGGGGTACCAACTCGCACTGTGCCCATGGCGGCTTGGGGTGTTTTCTTGGGGCGAGCTTTTGCAGCACAGCTGGTGCAGGTGCGGCACCACAGAGTGACATCATCTCTCATATTGTACCAATAGTACCGGGCCTTGAGACGTGCAAGGGTCCTCTCTCCTCCAAAGTGGCCACCGACTGGTCCATCATGCAAGTGTTCTGTCACTGAGGTGCGGTACTCCCGTGGCAGCAGGATCTGTGGATAGAACACTCTTCCATCCGTGCAGTAGAATTTCCTTAGCAGAACTCCATCTTTCTGATAGAGCCTTTTCCACTGCGACCAGTAGGCTTTGGTGGCAGGGCTATAGGATGCTATGTCAACCCAGGGTGGCCTGCCCCTCCCTTCGTCCATCCACTTCTTCACTGGTGCTATATCTGGGTCAGTTTCTTGGGCACTGATTAACTGCTCTTGGGTCCAACCACCGAACAGGTTGGTTTCAGCTGGCTCACTCACCCGGTAGACACCTGGACGGAACGAAGGATCAGCTAGGTTGTCACTGAAAGTGTCCGCTACCCCCACTGGAAGTTGCTTAGGCTTGACTGCGGGGCTACTTCCACAGCTACCTTCGGGCACCACTACCCCCACTGGAGGTTGCTCGGGAGGAGTTCCCCCGGTATCCTCTGCAGCTGGACTCCCGGCCATGTTGCACTGGACCCCTTTATGCTGAAACTGGTTACTGAGGCTTGGCTCTGGCACTGTGCATGGGCACGACGTCCCGCAGGGTCTTCTGGAGAGCGCATCCGCATTTTGATGGTGTTTCCCTGGCCGATGGATCACCTGGAAGTCGTAATCTGCCAGTTTTTCCAGCCAGCGAGCGAGCTGGCCCTCAGGCTCCCTCATCCGAGTCAGCCAGCGCAGGCTGCTGTGGTCAGTCCGTATGATGAATGATCTCCCCAGCAGGTACTGCCGGAAATGAGAGGTGAACTCGACAGCTGCCAGAAGTTCTCGTCTGGTGGTGCAATAGTTTTTCTCAGTGGCCGAGAGTCTCCTACTCCCATAGGCGAGTACTCTCTCCTCACCATCTTGCACTTGGGAAAGGACCGCTCCAATTCCACAGTCACTGGCGTCCGTGTCGAGGAGCAACTTGCCGCTGTCGAGGGGATAGCCCAGCACAGGTGCCGTTGTCAGCCGGCTTTTCAGTTGTTCAAAAGCTTCCTGGCATTCGCCTGTCCAGTTAAAGCGTGCATACTTTTTGGTGAGTTCATGTAGGGGCTTGGCAATGGAGGCGAAATCTTTGACAAAGCGTCTGTAATACGAAGCCAGGCCGACAAACTGACGCACTTCAGATACGTTTTGTGGTACAGGCCACCCAGCCACCTTTTGGATCTTTTGGGGGTCAGTGGCAACACCTTTGGTGGAGACAATGTGCCCCAAGTAGGCCACTTGCTCTCGGAACAGGACACACTTGGAAGGCTTAAGTTTTAGATTGGCCGCTCGTAGTCTGCCAAACACTTGACTGAGCCGCTCCAACATTTGAGTTCCATCCCGCCCCAGGACAATGATGTCATCGAGGTAGACCAAACAGGTCTCCCACTGCAGCCCGGCCAGGACTCGGTCCATGAGCCTCTGGAACGTGGCCGGCGCATTGCACAGTCCAAAAGGCATCACGTTCCATTCAAACAGGCCCTTACGGGAACAGAAAGCAGCAGCTTTTCGGGCTCTTGGCGTCATCTCCACCTGCCAGTACCCTGATGTTAAATCCAGCGTGCTGAAGTACCTGGCAGTGGACAATGTGTCCAAGGTATCCTGGATGCGGGGCAGTGGATAAGCATCCTTTATGGTTCTTTCATTTAAAGGCCTGTAGTCGACACATAGCCGCATAGTCTGGTCTTTCTTTCGAACCATAATAATTGGTGCAGCCCAGCCACTATTGCTGGGTTGGGCCACTCCGGTGTCCAGGCTTTGCTGTACCTGCTGGTCTGCTGCCGTTTGTTTGTCTCTAGCCATTCTGCGTGGTTGCTGTTTCACAGGTGGACCAGGGGTGGTGAGGATGTCGTGCTGCACGAGGTCAGTACGGCCAAGGTCAGTGGGCCCCGTGGAGAAGACGTCACTGTACGATCGCAGCAGGTGAGCCAACCTCTCCTGGTCGCCCCTGGACAGGCTAGCACAGCTCTCGTTATACAGGACCTGGAGATGGCTGGGAAAAGAAACACAGACAGAGTTAGTAGTTTCGGGGGCCGATGTGGCCAGGGGTGGCTGGGTTTCCACCTTCCTCAAAACCGTGGCTGGCTGCAGAATCCCTGCCACGGCGCCTCTCTTCAAAGTGACAGGTAAGGCGCCAAGGTTGAAGACTCTGATGGGGACGTTGGTGGACCGCTGCGCCTGCACGATGATGCGTGCCACTAGAACGTGGTGCTTTTCGATAAATCCTTTGGTGGGGCTCAACATCAGGTCCCCCTCAGCAGCACAGCGAAGGTGGGCGGTGCCAGGCACTACATACTCACACCCTGACTCCAACACTGTTGTGCGGGCCACTCTGACAACATGCACCCGGGACTGATGGCTTGGGTTAAAACGAGGAACCTTTTCTCCGAAGAGGGTTATCTCCCGGCGACCGTAATTCAACTGGGCACTTGTCTGATGTAAGAAGGGGTGCCCTAGGATAACCTCTGTGTTCTCTGCTGTGTCGGCCATAACAAAGTTCACATTGGTCGCTCTGCTCCCGACTTGTACAGGCAGGTTAACTTCCCCCATCACTGCCAGACCAGTGGGGCCGATGCCCTGTAGGACCTGTGCGACAGATGGCTCTATTGTGGTTCTGGATTCTGTGGGAATGGAGTTAAAGAGGTGGAGGGGCAACACATTTCTCCTAGCACCAGAGTCAAGAAGAGCACACATTTCCAGTCCATTTATCACTATTTTGACACACATGTCATCTTCCTGATTGGCAGTGCAAGTTACCACTATACCTGTGTCTGTGTTCTTATTTACGGTCCGGACTTGCTGCCTGGGTCGACGGGGGGAAGGGCAGTTTCTCTGGATGTGCCCTAGACCAGAGCAGTTATGGCACTGAACATCCCCCATCGGCGTTTTGTCATTTGAGTCTCTCTTATGACGCCATTGCTGATTAAATTTTGG
Organism: Chanodichthys erythropterus; assembly: GCF_024489055.1. Taxonomy (NCBI): domain Eukaryota; kingdom Metazoa; phylum Chordata; class Actinopteri; order Cypriniformes; family Xenocyprididae; genus Chanodichthys; species Chanodichthys erythropterus. Next base: position 37,914,143 of record NC_090231.1, read on the forward strand.
GGCCCTCTCTGGTGAATTAATGGACCAAACAGCTACCCCCACTGGCTCCACACAAGCTGGCCGGCTGTCATTTTCACGTACTGTGGCAGCCCTGGCTCGCTGATTTACAAGGCTGCGTTGGCCAGGCTGCATGAATTGTGTGACTGTTCTGGCGGCCCTCTTGGTGGTCTCATAGCTGTGTGCGATGTCATATGCTCTGGATAGGGTGCGCGGCCGCTCTTCCAGTAGTCTTTGCACTACCTCTGCGTCGGCCAGGGCGTTGGTGAAAACCTCCACACTGATGGCGTCTTGCTCCAGCTCTGTACGATCAGCGTACACAATGGACACTTTCTCGTAGATGTCATCCCTTAATACATGCAGTTTTTCATTTTGCCCCCTAACCCTCTGTCTCAGTTCAATGCCAATGGCAGCTGCATGGTCGGAGCGTGGCCCGTAGGCGGTCTCTATTTCCGCCACAATCCGCCGGTAACTCCAGCGGTCGGATCTGGGGTTTTTATGGACGATAGCTCCAGCCACGCCAGTCAGGCTGAATCTCAGTTGAACTGCCATTGTAGTTTCCGACCAATGGTTCGCCCTTGCACAGCTTTCAAAACGGTGTATAAAGTCTTTCCAGGAGCCTGTTCCATCAAAATGGCCTGGCTTCAATATTGGAATTCTCTCTTTATATCCATAATGTTCATCATCACTAGTGTCCATTATTTCAACAGCTGGCGCTTGATGTGATGGCCGTGGCGCTGACTGGGCCCTTCCTACAGCTGACTGATCGTATTGGTATCGGTTACAGTGTGCAGCATAGTTATCATTGTAGTTCATCCCTCCACAACATTCCACGGGCTGGGGCATGCAAGATGGAAAGGGTGTCGAGGCAGACTGAGCGTGCAATACGGGGGCCGGTGAAAAAGGTTTTCGTGCCATACAGTTCATGGGAGTAAACGGGTTAACACCATGTGGGGCAAACATTGGAGCGGGGCTATTTTCCAAACCGTACGGTAAAACTGAAACTGGGCTGGCTGCTATATGTTTTGAACAGTCACAAGTTTGCTGATTAAAGTACTTGGACTCACCGACTGCTTTATTTTGTAGTTCCCCGGACATTAGGAATGGGTTAGTCAACCGTGACGGTGGTGGTGTGAGGGGCGAAGCTAGGTTGAATGACGGCATCCGGCTGTAAACAGTAGCTCCGTCCGCGGCTAATGTTCGCTCCATACTCGCCGCGAACAGGTTGGTGTTGTCAGCATATTGGCCGTCTCCGTTATTAACTAGGTCCATATTAGTGTCTCTTATATCCACAAGAAATGGGTTTGTGCTTACGTTTGAGGTTTCCATCGCGACAGGCCTCTTCATCCACGCGCTCGCATTAACTCCAGCCCCGCGCGCCGTCATTCCGCGTCCGACGAAACCTTCTCTCTCTCTCTTGCTTGTTATATCCCGGACGAGCCCCCAGTGTTACCTTTTCGGCTTCCGCGCACCGAACCGTAGTTGGGAGCGAGCTGTTTCAAAACAATAACTTGGCTCGTGGCAGGTAACTTGCATCTAGTGGTCCGGGCTAACAGAGCCGAAGCACAAAACAGTCAAACGTCGGTTGATTTGAACAATGAACTCGGGCTTTATTCCTCAATGGAAACATTACACATTCGTGGGCATAAGTGCACTTTTTATGTTATCAATCCACTGGAGCATTTTCAACATCACCACTTTCACCGTAAAAACTCCTAGACTGCACTTTTCGCTATACATTGTTTACACCTTTTTCATACCCCTCCTGACCCACTACGTCACACACAAAATATTTCACAATCTGCCACCAGGGGGGGCAGAGATGGCAACAATAGGGTTGGACTCCTATGAAACATTTCTACAACCTATCCTCCTCTCCTAAGTGTAATCTCTGTCTTCAAGGATCTCTAGGCACATACTTGCACTTCTTTTGGGATTGTCCCTCTCATTCACCTTTTTGGACCCAGCTCTCACAGTACTTATCATATCTGTTGGGCACTGATATATATTTGACTCCACGACTCTTGCATTCTTTTTTTTGGAATGATTTTGGGGACCTTTCATTATCCACTCAACAAAGATGTTTACTGTTAGCCGCTCTCACAATGGCAAAAAAATGGTCAGTCAACCGTTGGAATCCTCCTCACACAATGGACAGATGAACGTGGACAATGTCTTTGTTGGACATTATTTCAATGGAACTCTTGACTTCTCGTATGCATGGATTCAATGTTATGACTGTGAATTTCTGGCATGCTGCTTTTGATATTGTCTCAACCTTTTTAACATCTTTGATTTTTTTGTTTATTATTATTATTATTATCATTCATTTATTTATTTTGTCTTCCTTCTGTGTTTGTATTATATTTATTTTCTTGAAGTTTACCAGGGGTGGGATGGTTTGGGATGGGTTGTATTCTTGTACTTCTTTGCCTTTAAAAAAAGAAAACTCAATAAAATACACTTTAAAAAAAATCCCAGTAAAATTTACGGTAAAAAAACGGCAGCTGTGGTTGCCAGAACTTTACCATAAAAAATACTGTAGCAACGTAAAAAAAAAAAAAAACCTGTTACATCTACGGTAAAATAAAGTATTTCATTAACTGATATAATGTTAATTTACCAACCTAATGAAGTACTAATATCTGTTTTGTGCCTTTATAATACGCTGACAGTCACCAAACACAGTGGTGATAAGAGTCACATGATGAATCAAAGTTCATCACAAGCAGATTTTCCACATGCTGAGGAGGACAATACTAATATATAGAAGGTGCACACAGTGTCATTCACACACACACTAAACACAATCATGGTAACATGCATGAAATTTAAAAAATGCAATAAACATTAATTTAACAACATTAGATGTAGCATAAAACCCTAATGTACATAACTTTTTTTTTTTTTCGTAGTTTTTCTCATTTTTTTCTAATCAGTTATTTCAACGAAAATATATCAAATGTGAAGTGTCACGCAGGGAATTGTGGGAATGTCAATTTACGTTTTTTCACTGTCAATTTTACAATGAATTGTTATTTTTCACTTCCAAAAACTGTGAATTTAACGGTATTTTACCATTAAATGTACCGTTAGATCTATTACAGTTATTCACCATATATATACGGAAACTTTCTGTAAACAATTGACAGTTTTTCACCACAGCATTTTTACAGTCTTTTACTGTTAAAATCGCGGTCATTTTTTACAGTGTAAGTTTAGACATATTTATACACGTTAATAATTGTTGCTTAACCTTAAAAAATTCTGAACAGATGTTTAGTGCATGTACAGACATTTCTTCAGCTTTTCTTGTTGTTTTCTTTGATAAGGCAACAACCTTCTACCTGAGTATACTGAAGGCATGAAATATTGGATTGCATACTTCTGTTCAGTATTGAACGCTTCACAGTGAAACAAGCATTACACAGTGACAGGGGCCAAGATCACTTTCAAACGTTACTTATTGATGTATGAGTAATAGCACATCAGTGCACTTATGGATCAACTACATGGACATATTCAGCTAAAATACACCATAATATCAATTTCTTTGCACTCAATTTTAAAAGACATCTGCATGTCTGTTAAAGACCATAATTTCCCACACCTGACTGCAGTTACACTCTATTAACTGATACAAAATCCTCAGTGGTGCATAAAACATGCCACATCGCTAGAACAATCATTTATGTTTGCTTTCAAGACTTCATATAAGAGTTTAATTTATCTGATAAAATCTATTGGAATGTGTTGTATGAACACAATAAACTAGCCAATAAATGTCAGGCTTAGCTGATTGCACACACTGGGAATGAACGCCTTTTCTTTATGCCATTTTCTGTAGGAAAAACAGAGATGGTGGCTTTCCATCGGCTCTTGATTTATATTAAAATATACATATACTGTAGGACAGATATAGTTTTATGAGAGACATAAAACTTTAGCACACTCCAAGAGACAAAATGTCAAATGTCATGATACAACAATAATTCACTACAGAATGTGCCTGTTGAGTTAAGTTTTGGCACATTTATGGAGAAGCATTCTCCTTCTTTCCTATGATCCACACACACACACACACACACACACACACACACACACACAAATTACTGCAGCACACATATCAGGAACTGGTTTTGAATGTTATACCCACAAGTACCACACAAGAACTAAAATTAAAGGTGGAATCAGAAAATTTTGAAAAACGCTGTTGGACATTGTTGATATTTGAAATCAACCCAAAAAAAAAAAAACCCCACCCATCTGTTCATTGCTCTGCCTCCAAAACTCACACTCCAATCCTAACCACCCTGCTCTGAGTCGGTCTTGAACCCCGGCCCGATCACTGCTGGCATGTGAGACGAATGCCCTACCAATGACGCTAAACACCACAATCTCTAGTGGTTGTCAACGCGCAGTAGTTTACCTGAACAACTCTCACTATCTGGCTGCTGTTACACATGCAATGTGAGTGGATGTCTGTTTATCACAGCTGACGCACAACAAAATGCTTCACAAAAAATAAAGCACAGATGATGAAAGAACGACAAGGAAGCACAAAAAATTAACGTACAGTACACAAGAGTAAACAAACAGCACAACACACAGTTACTCACATGAGAAGTGGAATCCAAGCAGCCTCCATGTCTGTTTTCAGGCCTTCCCGCTAAGCTCTCTCCAGCACTGGAAAGCATTTCTAATATAAACGCGGTCCTAAAGCGCTTGCCCAGTCATAAACCTTCATTCCAGTGAGATTCTTTTAAGCTCCTTTGTATTGTGTCCCATCTCTTGTTCTGCAGTTTTTTTTTTTTCTTATTTTCAAATCTCTCTCTTGCTCATTCTCTCTCTTTGACCATCATACACCCCCTAATGCTGATTGGTTACACGTTTGTTGGTGTCAGCTCGACTAACTTCCAAAACAGTGTTTTTGAGTCCACCTTTAATGAAGGTGAAAAGTAGCTATGTATCCATTCACCTATTTTATGCACATTTTGGGATATCGCATTAAAACGCAGAATGGAAATGCCAAGATAAATTCTAAAAATGCACATAAAAAAATTGTGCGCTTAACTGAGGCAGATACTACATTTTTTTTATTCAATAAGAATACATGCGCATAAACTACGATGGAAACACATTTACGGAATAAATCCCTTGATGCGCAACAAAAAACTCAACAGTGAATGTGACTGGATAACTGGACTAACCAGTCGCATCGCACTGCATCTCAAATGTTAGTAAATGATCATTCTGAAATGCCTGAGCCAAAGTCTGTCATCAAAATGATTTGGTATAATTCCCTCCCAGAAGAATCTCACCTGATTGCGTTCACAAACACCAGCAGCTGAATGCAAGATAAAATGAGAATGTTTATTGTGTTTCGTCTGTGCGCTCTGAGACGGCAAGTCATTTATGCTGTAGGAAAACGAGCCACAATTCCTTCCCTGATTGCAGTAACTTCCATTTTTATTACAGATATTTTGTGCCAATTTCAATGGAAGTGACAATTTTATTCTCTTGAACACGTGGGATGGAAACGCTGCTTCATTCGCAAATGTTTTATGTATTGTATTCGCGGTGATTATGTTGTCACTTGTAGCATTTTGTCAATATAGCCTACATATGTAAAGCAACACCTATAATTTTTCCAAGTTTCTGCAATCATTTAATTTATTTGCTCATGGCATTTCCAATACTATACAATATCTGTAGAATTAATTGAGGTTGTTTACTATGTTAGATGATGAATACTGAATGGATGACAAGTGTTTATCTGAAATTGGTCATAAAAAAATCTGCAAAAGACAGAATTCTTGTACTGAAATTGCATTCTTCAATTATATAACAGATTACTTTGATTGAAGGGGGTTGAGTCATACAAACTGCACAAGTGCAGCAGACTGATGTTAAAGGCACAATATGTAAGATTGTTGTATTAAAATATCCAACCACTTGTGTGAGCACAGTGTGATATAAAAATTAATTAAAACAATTGTAGTTTTAGAGGTGAAAAATGATCCAAATACTATTCAGTTTCTCACACAAACCGATCATTTTGTGTCTTAGGACATCAATGCAGGGCCAGCCCGAGGCATAAGCGAACAATCGTGTTTTTTTTTTTTTTTTTTTTTTTAAAAATTAAATAACTTAAGTGATATAAATGAATGAATGAATGACTACGAATGAATAAATAAATAATTTGAGACAAGAAAATTCTGATTTGCCGACAACTGCTGCTGTGTCTGCTAGCATTTGAGTCATGCGCAATTGCGCATAGACACCTCACGTGCATTGACAATTCGCGCCGGCGCAAGTGCACGTCACTGTAATAAATGTTATAAATGATAAGCCATGTCACAAAAAAGGATGTATCCCTCTGGTGCCGAAAAAAGAAAAAGACAGAGGAGGAGAAAAAAAGAGCAAGATAAAGGTATGTTTGCATAATTATTTACAGAATGTTTTGTACAGCAGCACAAATTGTGCTCATGTCACTTGAGGTAGCAGCTAGTCATGACTCATGATCTTATATAAGCCATCACCAGAGCTAACGTTAAATCGCATTATTAATATACATTTATCTAGGTCTATTTCACGTATTGATTATAGATATCAGTTTAAGTTGAAAGGGATGCCATATTTCTTTATTATTTATTTATTAATATGGTGGCGAGTGATGTAGCAGTGTTATCCTCGGTAACACTTTAGAATAATGGTCCGTCATTAATAAGTAACTATGCAGGAAGTAATGCAGGACTAATGAGTAGATCTACATTAACACTTGAGCTACTACTATTAACTAATCAGTAAGTAATATCAAATTTAGGACAAAGATAGTTCCTTATTAGCTAATCAATAATTAGAGAATGACATTGGCATCAATAATAACTAATAGGTAACTATGAGAAATTATAAAGAATTACTAATTAATTACTAATCAACATTAAAGTGTTTGAGATGTGAGCAATTGTCTTTTTTTACTCTCAGTGTGGTCATAAAATGCATCATTAATTACTCAAGTGTTACCTAGTCACTATGCAGGAACTACTAGTGATCAGGACCATTATTTTAAAGTGAAAAATGTTTTTCACTTTAAAATAATGGTTCGTGATCAGTAGTAGTTCCTGCATAGTGACTAGCTAACACTTGAGTAATTAATAATGCATTTTATGATTATATTCAAAGTAAAAATTATGACTGATTACATCTCAGACACATGCTAATGTTCTTTACAATTTGTCCATTAGTTAATAGTTATTAATGAAGGTAATATCATTAGGTAATTACTGATTAGTTAATAAGGAACTATCTTCTAAATTTGGTATTACTTACTGATTAGTTAAACTTGATTCTATAGTAGTTAATAGTAGTAGCTCAAGTGTTAATGTAGATCTACTCATTAGTCCTGCATTACTATTAATACATAACCTCACTGTATTCATTTATAATGTAACATTATAGTGTGACTTTTGTGTCAATAATCTTCAACCACAGGTGACTTCACGTGGTGGGAGGGGGGCCCCCAAATCAAATGCTGCTTAGGGCCCCCAAGAGGCTCGGGCCGGCACTGCATCAATGTGTCGTCATGAGCCGCAGAGATTAATTTGGATTTGTCTGTGCACGTTTTTTTACCCTTAAAGACAAAGTTCCCTCTGACAAGCATTATACGACTGACAGACTGCAACGGTTGGAGTTAAAAATCATCATTTGTGTTCTACTGAAGAAACAAAGTCACCTACATCTTGGATGCCCTGGGGGTAAGCAGATAAACATCAAATTTTCATTTTTGGGTGAACTATCCCTTTAAGACTATCTGAACGTTTTCTTTCTCATGTTTACTGTCGTTTGATTGTTCCATCATAGACAGCGGGAGATCTAATAAGTTGCATTCACGCATGAATCTCTTTTGAAATATAATAAGTAATGCGGTTTGTCTGTCCGTTTAATATCTTAAGACAAAACTCACTGTGTTTAGGCTAACGTTACATTAATTCTGCGTCATAAAACCATTTTGAGACGCAAGTAGGTCCTACATTAAACCACTTACAGCCGCATGCGCGAGCAATCTTCACAAACAAATCACGTGTCAGCATTTGAAATAGAAAGCAGCCTTCTGTACGTGAGTTTCATATTTTAAATATACAAGTCCACTGCATTCCAAACGACATAAATGTTGCCTTCATAGAGCACTTGTAAGGAAAATACGACGGGCGAGAGCGCGCACAGCACCATCAAACAAAGCGCGCGTTCTGTGCAGCGAATCGACGGTGATTCATATCGATATTGAACGCGATATTGCGTGGCTTGTCAGTGAACTACGGCTCTGTCTATTAAATGCCGCTCCATTTGAAAGCAGGCGATTTAGCGGTAATCAGGGAACCGGCTTTACTGACGAAATGCACGTGACAAAAGCATTCGATATATCGCCCAGCCCTACAAAATACAGATATGACGTGGATTCACGTGACTTGACTATCAAGTGTTCATAATTAATTACATAATTCGGTGGGTTATGCTGATGAAATTACACATACAGTTATATTGCACTTTGTTTGTACTTCAGTAAGGCTTTTTATCAAGTCTGGTGACCACGTCTATGGCCTTGAAATTAAATACAGTGTTGCACAAAAATATTTAGCCATTACTTGCAAATACTGTGCTGTACTTTTAGTATGATTGTGGATAGTGTGGATATTACATCATTGATAGGCAACAATAACAAGGGACGAGCCATTATATAAAACTGGAATTTCTATGGATTTACAAACCTTGGTAACTTTAGGGATAATGTGAGTACACATCTGTATTTAATAGGGATGGGAGAAAAAAATCGATCCATCGCGATTCTCTCTCCAATGATTCTGAGCTTAGTTTTTAACCAGCAGATTTTCTCTGATTACTTTTCATGTCCGATTTGTGCCGTCGAAGATGATATTGTTGCAGGAAACCAGTGGAAGCATTCTTATTGTTTTCTTCTAAGTGTATTCTGCTGTCATCAGTATGTTTAAAGGCACACTGTGTAAGTTTTCACCACCAGAGGTCGCATTTTCAAAACAAAAACAAAGGCAAAGCTTGATGACGCTGCTGTTTTCACCATGCAGACTGCAGAGAAGTATGGAATTCACTAATCATGTTCACGCATGAGGTAATTAATTATTTTTTGTATTATCTGTTTTATCACACTTTTGTATGTCATTATAATGAATTTGTTGCAAGGATCATCTTCAACGGCACAATTCGGACATGAAAAGTAATCAGAGAAAATCTGCTCTTCTCTCCAAAATACGTCTGAATTAGTATTTATATTTGTTCCACTCACTGTCTCTATGCGTCTAATGCAGCTTTGGTTAAAGTATCCAGGCAGAATCATAAATCCTTCACATTTCTGAGAATTCTGAAAGGTTACTGCTGAGCATGATCAAATGTATTTGCTTTTATTACTTCAGTAAGCCCATACATGCTTTGTGTTCTCTGGGCGAAGCTCTAATAATGCTACAAGCCTGATGTAGTGTCTCTAATTATGTCAAAAAAAAAAAAAATGCCTAGAATTATTTTATGAATTCATGAAGAATTGTAGCTATTTATTAAAAACATAACTTCATTAGTTATGATAATATACCTCATTAATAATAGACATTCATTTTTACCGCAACATCACATAGCTTTCGATCCTTTTAAATGGATCTTAAAAGGCTTGAGTGTTTTTTTAATGCATATTCAGACTTTGAATTGACAGTGGGAAGGTAATTAAAAACTACTTTTCATTTACACACAAAGCAATGCATCTAAAAATGTCAATGCTCTAAATTCGGGAAAAAAAAAAAGAATATGAAAAAAAAAAATACAACAAGAAAAAAACCTGGCACCTAAGAATATCATTTTGACAGAACAAATACAATTTTCACAGTTCAATATCCAACTGTCCACAGCCATCCACTGTCATGGCTGTCTTGATCCAAATTGTTACATTCTGTAGACAATCAAAAGAAAATCTACAGAACAATCGTTTATAAAAGGATAGTTTGAAGCTTTCAAATAATGAGTTTTAATGGTAGACAATCAATTAGGTGATCAATCTTGACAGATAAAGCGCAGCGGCCACAACAGAAAATAAGAGTGCATTAAAGAGTGTAAAGAAATGAGAGTTTGCTGTATTTGTCCTGAAAATAGAATAAATATGTATGTAATGAGACAGATAGATTAGAGGGAGGATGGAGAGAGAGAACAGACAGAGAGAGAGGGAGAGAGAGGGGGTGAGCGCGCATATGAGAGCACAACCACTGGAATCAAGGAGAATATGTGAAGGCAGCGCAAGAACGAGGAGAGAGACAGACAGACCGGGAAAGAATCAGAGGCAGAATGAGTGAGACAGAACAGCAATAGAGGGTTGGCAGGTGGACCAATGAAAGAGCTGGAGATGAGAAGATGCTTCAGCTCTGTCAGTGTCTCCAGCATCATGAAGACGATACAGAACAACCTGCACAAACAGACTGACATATCAGCAGCGTCCTCCTGATTCAAACCAAGCAGCGAACCAACAGAACTCTACTCATCTGGATCACACCAGGTAAAAAAAAAAAAACTCTTTACTGCACATTAAAGGCTGTCTACTTTTAATGGAAATGGAGATTGTTGAGTTATTGTTCAGTTAACTATCCATGATTTTAAAAGGTATACACAATTTAGTATTAATGTTATCATTTAGAGACTCAGGTTTTGCTGCATGTGAGGGAAAAACATCTATGAACTGATCTATGAACTGATCTGAGAACAATATGAGAGGACACAATGTTTTAGACCTGTAACTATGCATATAAGGAGGGGAGCGAGAGCAAGCAGTTTCCTTCATTCATGCAAAAGCATCAGAAACAGGTGTACATATACCTAAAAACACATCATTTCACAGTTTATTGGTTATTTCTGTTTCCCAGCTGTTATTGTCTTTATCAATAAGGTTCAAGTAGCTCTATGGGACCAAATAGGACCAGAAATTGGATATCATATATTATTATTAATAAAGTGGCCATTATTACACTGATTCACTTGTAAACTGAGAAATATATGACTCACGAGTGTCTCTCACATGTTTTGACAGTTCTGTGGGGAACTGTTTCTGACGTTGTGAAGATGAGATATTATTCAAGATTATCTTAATCTGCTTACAGTACTGCATTCTTATTTGAAGTCATAATTTCTGTTTTACAAATGAAAATGTGACCCCCTTGCGTATGAATCACCAGTTTAAGATAAGTTTACAGTGTCTTTCATGTGTCACTCTCAGCTATTACCAGTAATAATGTGTTTACAGCAACGCTTCATTTGACCTGATCAGATGCTGCAGAGGAAATGAAAGGACAGTTGATGTTGCTGACCTCTTGTAAGATACGTGTCTGTAAGCCTTTGAAGGAAATTGAAACATTTTATATTACTATTATAAGTACAGCCACTCACTTAAAAACTCGCATTTTTCAAAGCCTGAATATTCCCAAAGCTATAAAGACAGATAAACTATCTGCTCTTTTAGGTTTTTGTAAGCTCTAATAAAAAAAATAAAAAAAATACCTCAGCAATAAGCAATAGGAACTAGTGAGATTTATTTTAGAATCAGTTTGTGTGTTATTTTAAGTGGTGCATTAGTAGTTCATTTTAAATATTAAAGTGATTTCGCTTAAAACCGACAGACATCATGTACTCTATAACTTTATCGGAGTTCATTTAAGGCAGATGAGAAACAAATTTGCAATATAAAATTATTATTGTACTTGAAAGCTGAAGAATAAATAACTGCTGCTGCTTAAAGGAAGCGTGAAAGTAGAAATGTGACGTGTCCTATCAGTGAACCACAGGAGGTCCCATTAGACTGAATAACTGCGTAGAAACTATTGGCAGGCTCACATCGACCTCTTCTGATGTTATCCTGAACTAGAAAAGATCTTTTAAAACAAACATACAAGGAACTATTGAATAGCTATATAAGGTGAAAATGAAAATCTATTGTGTCTGTGAAAACTCAACAGTACAGATAAAATCAGACTCGCACGTCTGAGTACAAGCAGAGAAAACAAAGCAGTGAAGTATCTGATCTATTTATCTTGTGTCTCATGAATCTCATAAATGCTTCACTGCTCCAAGGACAACCTGATTAAACATGAGTACACTAGTACAGAGTTTGGAGGAAGGAAAGCTATGTTTTATCTGAATGTTATATAATATATTTAAATCGAACATTTCTATCTAATACAGATTGTTGTACATATATGCGATACAACCAAGTAAAGATTAATAAGACTTAAAAAATAGGATTGAAAATGATGCTACACAACAACAACAACAACAATAAATTATATTATTCTATATAGTTATTCTAAATAGAAATATATAAATTATTATTATTATTGTGAGGTTACATTTACAATACTTTATATATATTTATATGACTATATTTAGAAGAACTAATATATATATATATATATATATATATATATATATATATATATATATATATATATATATATATATATATATATATATATATATATATAAAGGATCTGTCTAGTTTAAAACTAAAAAAAGGATATTATATTAGGCTGAAACTGAAACAACTAATCTTTATCCACACATAATAACCAAAAATATTATATTTTTTACTTTTATTTTCTATGGCCTCCTTTGGCCTCGTTAACAGATTGCATGCGATCTATCTTTGAATTCATTAAATCTCAACAATAATTATATTTTAGCATTAGAAACACTACTGTGACTAAAGAGCTTACACACACTGGTGTGAATTAACCATTACAGAAACATGAATTTGATAATCACTAATACTGTTAGTTTTGGGCAGCTGTGGCACAAACCTTACATTGGGTGCTGGTCTAATAAATTTGTTAAGTACTGTGTAGCCTATATTGTACTATCAATGTACAATAAGTCAACCAGCAACTTCAAACGATTGTAAAATAAATCATATAGTAGTTCCATGATCTGTGAAAATAGAGTATAAAGTATTGATAGTTTCATGTTATGTCAGTCAAACAGCAATTTAGCCTACATGTTTTGAATGACTTCTGCAATACAGTAAAAAGCTCCTGAGGTTGCCACAAGGTGGAGCCTGTGAGTTTTCTTAATGTTCTATTTAAATGCACATCAGAATTTATTTTCATCGATCACGTTCACTTTCATTTTCTCTTGTAGCTGTATACTCAATACATAAAATACACCCTCCCAGAGAGAGTACAAGAGTTGAGCGGTGTGATTTCAGCATGAGGCACTGTACAACAGAGACGTGAGAAGGGTACAAATACAGAGACGGGCTCTTTTAATATTACCCGTTGCAGCTTGCATTTTCAGACTGATTCTGCGATGCTCAAATGGTGCCGTGCAAACAAACTACACAATAACACGTGACAACCATTGATGATCTTTTGTTCCTCTTTTCCACACTCTTATAGACGCCTGTAGCAATGTGCACCACAAATTGCCCAACAAACTATTTTATTATGGTAATAAGAAGTAGAAGAGTTGTGACTTTTGCGCTATTAATGGCATGTGGAAATTGCATTAATATTTCAAAGGACAAAAAGCAAAAGCTTAACATCACAACACAAGACCTCAGAGAAGAAAAGATGCAGGCCTTTAACAGGAAAAAAAATCCCCCCCAAAAAATGGACAAGATGCGGGCTTTATGTAAAATCATCTGCTAATAATTTTGTAAGCAATCTTTTTTTTTTTTACAATTCAATTGATAAAACAGGTAAAAAAAAAAAATAAATAAATAAAATCCACCTCATAGATTTACATAGAATGAGATGTGAATCATATCCAGGGCTGAGAAAGTCAGAGATATTTGAAGAGCGCCCTTTTGAGTTGTACCAGTAAACAACCACTTAGAAACCACCCAGAACACCCTTCTGACCCTAGCAACCACACAGAACATGAAACCAACCACACAGAAAAGCTCTAACCACCCAAGAAAAGGTTCTATATACAGCAGAACCATCAGGCACTTCATTTATAGAAGCTTGTGTGCTTTTTCTCTCTCTTTTTTTTTTTTTAGCTACTAAACATACTTTATCACTTCAAAAAATTAAAGGTAAATTTAAAGGTAGGGTAGGCAAATTTTTTGTTATACTGGTTGAAACTCTTTACATCCTGATAGCAATCAGTAATAAGTGTTCTAAATATTAAAACATGTAAATATCATCTGTGGATGTCACAGATCCAAAAAATGTTCGTCCAATCAGTCCAAATGCAATGATATGATGTCCTACCTGCCTGTCAAGGTATGTATTTCCGTACCTCCGCACACCCTGCTCCAGCACACAGTGTGTTCCGTAATGGGGCGTTCACACCAGATGCGACTTGCGCAAATAAATTGCGCTATTCGCGCGTAGTTGGATGCTTGAACATTTTGAAATTCACTTCACAACAGAAGCAAATTTGCGTCATGAGAGGGGCTCTCCCTCTCTTAAATATGTGTCCTTAAGACTCTTCCACTACTTTCTGCACACTTCCTCTGAATAAACACATCAACTTGTCAGCGGGAAAGTAGCTGTAAAATACGGCGAATAAGCTCAATTTGCCGGCTTTAGCTAGCTTGTAGTCTCAGTATGCATATAGCTCAAATTGAGTAAGGAGCGTTTTTTACAACTTACCAGATTGTCCGACCTCCTCACTCACTTTCTTCCAAGCAAGATCCTTTTTATTCCTGTTTCTATAAAAGTACGAAGATGTATTGTACAGCGACGATGATTTTGTCCTCCATTGTTGTTTCGGATTTCTGCTTCCGTTCGTTAAGTCATAATCATGTCACTACTAGAGCAAGCTCCTGATTGGTTAAAGCAGAACTAAGTAACTTTTTTTACCTTCATAAATAGTTTTCTAAGTCCTTACGATGGTTAATTGACTTGTAGTGGTGTGTTTGTGGCATGCACTAACCCCCTCTGGCACGTCTACGCCAGAATACAGCACTTGCAAGTTGAGTTGCTTCGACCCGACACAATCTCGCCTCATGTTCACATTCACGCGAGAGTGACGAAATGCTTTATGGTAATTCAAAAACAATGTATATATTATGACTTTATAAGACAATTTCGAAAATTACCTACCTCCATCGAGTGTACTGTATTTGCAAATTACCCACCTCCTCTTTCTTGTACTGTATTTGCAAAACTACTGTGCTGGTGAGCGTTGTAGTCGTTGTAGTCCAGAGCTGCGCTTGGAGTATTTACGACAGTGTGAATCACTGAAGGAACCTGTAGGGGGAGCTTTGCAAATCTTACTGAGATCCGCTTTAACATGGCGCGAATATTCGCCAAAGTTTAGATTTTTTAACTTGCACGAATCACGTGTTACGTGCATCAAACACCTGAAACGCTCAATTCGCTCCGCAGTATGTATGTCGCATCTTTACATTGACTTAACATGTAAATCACTCATGCTTAAAGCTTCATTCGCGTCTGGTACGAACGCACCTTAAGGCTATGCACAGTTGTAGTCAGACAGTCACTGATACCCCAGCATGAACTGGGTGCTAGTTCAGAGCTAGTGCTATTGCCAGTTCGGAGTTGGTTCAACTGAGGAGCGTTCTAGTAACCGTTTGCCAAGTCTTACCTCACTGTATACGTCTCAACTTTCACAGCAACGCTGGCACGGCAGCGCCACCAAGCTTGCTCGAGATGCATCTGCTTCTTGCAGATCGATCGGTGCATGACATCAAAGCACCCTCAGAGCGAGCCAAAAACATATGATCCAAACGAGTCGTATGCTCTACAAATGCTCCCGCGAACCTGCAGCACTCTGATGTCACACGCCGATCGGTCTGCGTAGCTCGAACCTGCTTTCCATCAACAATGGAGGATGTTTCATTATTATTGATGCTCATGGCTTTGGGAACCTACATCAGCATCCAAACACGGCTCACTGTAATTTGTATAGCCGGAGATTACAATCAAGCTATTTAGCTCGATTAGCTGCTATTTCAAAAATGGCGGTCACAAGTTTCTTGTTGGGTAACCCTGCCCCCAGCCCCTGACGCAAATGGTTCTTCTAGACCAGCAATGTTTTGGTGCTACTTACAAACCACTTTTCCTGGTTCAGAGATGATGCTTTGGGTGTCGAAAGACAAAGAACTGGTTTGAAACTAGGCTCTGGCTCCGAAATAGCACTCAAACTGTCTCGGTGGAAAAGGGGTATGAGTGCCACAAACAAACAGCAGCCGCCTTTTACAGATCCTCCTGAACCAAAACAACGAGCTTATGCTTCGTTCACACCATGTCGTAACTGTAATAATTACAAGATGGTAACCCATGTTGACTCTCAACTGATCCACGTCTACCTATAGGAATACGACGCCTACCACAGCATCCATATATAAGGTCCTTCAGTATTATCAGCAGCTATCGCATTGCTCAGGAGCTAATTACCCTCCTCCACCCCCAGCTCCTCCTCTCGTCCAGTCAGGATTTGGCCTACTGATTCTCCTTTAATCAGACTAATTTCTCAAAATTACATGAAATCTGCATTACCACTTACATTTCCTTCAGAAAATGTAAAAAAAAAAAAACACTGCAAAAGTGTGAAAATGTTAATGTGACACTTAAGAATCATCAAACACCTTATCATACAGAGTAATATCTGTGTTTAGTGTGTGTGTGTGTGCGTGAGCGAGAGACAGCGAAACTGAGGGAGGCTAATACTCAATCTCCACAGAAACTTGCTTTAATTATGATGACCAGATGACGTCCTTTTCAACATAATGGATCTGTAGGCTGTTGTTGAGTGAGCTGCATTTTAAGATCACCACGCACACACACACACACACACACACACACACACACACACACACACACACACACACACACACACACACACACACACACACACACACACACACACACACACACACACACACACACACACAATGGTGTTACAAAGCATGTTGAGTTGGATTAGCAATGTTTTGGTTCATGGCCCTTTTAGTATACAATGAAACAGACACGCATGCTTTGAGTTCAGACAAAAGCATCATATTTGTCTAAAAATGACTCCTGTGTTTTGTCCTCTCAATTGTATTCAGACCCTTTATTACATTCCTATTAGTGCTTCAACTAATGTCACATTCTTGCAAAACATGGTGCATTTGTGGGAGGGTGACAGAAATAGCATACATTTGTAAATTAGGCTTTATAAATATTAATTGAGACAACAACCTGTGCAACCAATTTGCTTTGCTTGCCATATAATTTTCACTTTATATTCACTGCAAAATCTAATTTTATACAGACTGTTTTGCAAATTATCTTTGCTTTTATGTTCAATATGTTGCAGATTTTCAACATTAGCTGATCTTCAGCACATTTCTCCAACTCATATTTTTGCTGTTTTTTTTTTTCTCTGAAAGATGACAATCTTTAATTATCTTCAAGTGTTGATTACTAAGGCTAAGTACATTCTGAGTAGGCACTAATGATTGGTTTTCACTTCTCTAAATTGCACATTCTAAAAAATATTGCATTGACTCAACCAAAAAGTAAAATAAATAGAATAAAAAGTAACACTTTATTTAAGGGTCTTTTAACTAGTTGCTTATTAGCATGCATATTACTAGAATACTGGATATTTATTAGTACTTATTAAGCACATATTAATGCCTGATTCTACATGACCTTATTCTACATTCTTAATCCTACCCAATACCTAAACTTAACAACTAACTTATTAACTATTTATTAGCAGTAAATTAGGAGTTTATTGAGAGAAAAGTCATAGTTAATAGTTTATGTGTGTTCCCTAAACTATACCGAAAAAAAATAAAATAATAAAAATAGAGAATACGAACCAACGTCACGCCTCGTTGCATGCTGGGGCGGTGCCGCCATTTTGACAGGATCACCCTCTATTACTCGTACTGAAATTAATACAGATTCTTGCTTACCTTTTGTTTTGTTTCTGCAATTAAGTGGAACGTTAAAATTTTTAATGGTATCGTTTGCAGGGAATAGAAGCTATTTTATCGCATAGCATGATCATTTTATTTATTTTTATTTTTTTCACTAAAGTTTTGTAGAATTTCGTTTACAGTGTTGATCTGTTTACCGTGTCGCACGCTTGGACGCTCACCACTGCTTCAGCCATCGTATGAATATCCAAATAAATCTATGTGATCAACACACTGAGAAAGTCGATTCATTTATTTGTTGGAAACGTTTAAATGATGCTTAAACGAGCATATTGAGTTGGCCTACAACTTGTCATTGCAATTCCCCTTTTCCATGATCACAGATGAGGAGAATCAGAGATTATGGGTCAAATTCAGTGGACAGACGGACACGAACACACTGTATTTTTATATTTATTTTAACAAACGACAACCACACTAAGCATTTTCCTACCTTTATAAAACCGTTATGAAGAAAAATGTATAAAATGCTTGCATTTTAAGTGATACAGAAAGTTTATATTTTGGTCTCATCCGTTTATCTGCATGCACTCTAAAAACTCCTGGGTTATTTCTTTAACCCATTTTCTGGGTTATTTGTGTTGGGTTAAAATTATGGGTTATTTTTTCAGAGAGTAACCATTTTCTGGGTTATAGGGCTAATATTTTGACCCAATTCCTGGGTTGTTTAGGTTTCTGGGTTATTTTTCAAAGAGTAACCCATGTTCTGGGTTAACGCCCCTTCCCCCCGCCCTCGCTGTTGTTCTGGAATTTTCTCACAACAGTCGTTTGAAACAACCGTCACTTGAACTTGAACGCACTCGATCCGTTTTGGCCTGGGCTTCTTCGGTGCAACTTCATCGCGTGTTCAAGGTAAGCAAGTATTTTCAGTGTCAATGTAACGTAAACTTTTCTGTGTCCATGTCCCCGTTGCTAGTTTAGCACCATCTGTTGAAAAAATGACCATGGCTTACCGTGGTAATTCTGTGGTTAGCACGTAGCCGCCCACGGATATCGCGACAACATCTAACTAGTTTAAAGTCCGTGTAAAGTCAAAATAAATATGTGTTTTGAGTTTGTCAGACTAAATAAGAAAGTGTTATTAACCACCCAGCCAAATTTGAATGATTAAAAATAACGATAAGTTCATGAAATTAGGTGTCAAAATGGTTGTGCTTTTTACACATCGAGAAACGTATGATCTATTTAATGTGTTTAGAAGAAAATGACTGAATTCACTTTACACGGTCTTTAAATTCTATTTTTCATAAACTGTGCTGTACTTATCTCATTGTTATAATACTGGTAATAATACGATAAGCACAGTGCAGCTAGTGGCGACTTCATGCCGCGTTAAGGGGGTCGAACACCGGACGAGAAGCGCCGCGCTGCGCCGCGTCTAGGACAACTCAAGGTATCGCGTACTTTCTCAGTTTATGGCCAGCAATATTGTTATGTTTTAGGACATTATGAAATTAAGATAATGTCAGTAGTATGTTATGATTGTACTGTATAATTAAATACAACCGTTGCTGAGTCTGCAGTCTGAACACTTTACCTCAGAGCGTCCGTTAACTGAATGAATTGAGAATATCACCTGAAAATCCAATAACATCAGCAATTTTCATTCAAGCAGCTGATTTCTGTAAATTAATGTAAAACTAAATTTATATTGCAGCACATGGTGAAGTCAGTATATACATTAACGACGATTTGAGACAAATAAGTGTAAATTTAATATAAATCGATGTACATGGCGCTCTGTGGCGCTGCAGGATTTGAACAAGGTCCCGAACCGTTGCTGGGCGCTCGCGGACAGACGCCGAATGGCGCCGCCGGTGTGTGTACACTCATAGAGAATAATGTGTTTGAATTTTAAATACGCTTCTCTTCCGGTGTGCGACCCCTTAGCCGCGGCTAGAGCGACGAGGCTACACAATAGTTATGTTAACCAGCTGCGCTGTGCTTATCATATTATACAGTGCTCTACTGACTTAAGTAGTGAGAGTTAAAGAAGCGTTTCAAGTCTTCAAATTGTTGCTAACCTCTATTGCTATGTTTTCTTCAGGTCATTTTAAATGGACAGCTTTGTCGCTGATAAGCTAACTGAGTGGCGGATGTCTGAGCTGATAGAGAATTTTAGAGGTGAGAGTTTTACTCTTTTAAGGGATAGTTCACCTAAAAATGAAAATGTTTATCTGTTTACCCCCAGGGCATCCAAGATGTAGGTGACTTTGTTTCTTCAGTCGAACACAAATGATGATTTTTAACTCCAACCGTTGCCGTCTGTCAGTCTTATAATGCAAATGAATGGTAACACAATTTATAAGAGTCAAAAAATATGCTTAGACAAATTCAAACTGAACCCTGCGGCGCGTGACGACACATTGATGTCCTAAGACAAGAAACGATCGGTTTGTGTGAGAAACCTAAGCGATTGCTGAACGCAGTTGGACATAGTGGTGTTTTAGAGGTAAAAAATTATATAAATACTTTTCGGTTTCTCGCACAAACCGATCGTTTCGTGTCATAGGACATCAATGTGTCGTCACAAGCCGCAGGGTTTAATTTGGATTTGTCTAAGCATATTTTTTGACTCTTATAAATTGTGTTACCATTCATTCGCATTATAAGACTGACAGACTGCAACGGTTGGAGTTAAAAATCATCATTTGTGTTCTACTGAAGAAACAAAGTCACCTACATCTTGGATGCCCTGGGGTAAGCAGATAAACATCAAATTTTCATTTTTGGGTGAACTATCCCTTTAACTGCCCTCATATCATCTCTCTATACCTAAATATTTTTCTTGAATATGGCTTAAATGTGTCAGTGTAAGATTTTGTGACAGTCACAACTTCTTTGACAGTGGGGAATGCATCTCTATAATAACCCTTATAGTTAAAAGATACTTGTGCCTTGTCTTTAAGCTGTTATGCATAATAATGGGCCAGATATTCACCTTTGCATTAATGTCATTATTACACTTGTTAATGAAAGAAAAGATGGACAGTATAGACTGTCATTCACACAAAATGGGTAATGCTGCAAAAGAACCACATTAGTTAACTAGCAAATTGGGCCACGTTTTTTTTTTTTTTTTTTTTTAAACAAAACAAAAAAAAAACCAACAGCATTCCCTTAAGAGTGATTATTTATTAGCTTGATAATCAAAGAGTGTCTGGTGAGTGGTTCACAATTGTCTCGACTTATTAACAATACTCATGTTGTCTTGTTTTCTGTCTTTCAGGTGAAGACATAGATGAGGAGGCATTTCTTCTCTTAGATGAGGACACTATCAAAAATCTTGTCCCTCAAGTTCAATCCAGTTATTGAATGTTGTCAAATGTTTGAGAGAAAATGAGTTGTTTATTTTTCTATTTTTTCTAATGTCTAATGTTATTACAGTGTGACCTAAGATAAATAGGTCCAAGTGTGTAGAGTTTAATTTAATTTAATGCAATAAAAATGTAAAAGTGCTTGAAGTGTGTAAGTTTCTGAAGTTTTATTTTCTGAAATAAGGCATACTGGCATAGTAACCCAAGTTAGGTTATTTTTGACCTTTGACCTTTGGTTAAAAAGGGACCTACTAATTTCTGGGATATTTCAACCCAGATATTGGGGTTGTTCTTTTGACCCAAAAGTTGGGTTATATTAACTACAATTTTGGGTTATTTTAACCCAAAATTTGGGTCAGGTATTTAACCCAGAAGTTGGGTCAAAAAGAATAACCCATTTTTCTGGGTTGAAATAACCCAGAAATTAGTTGGTCCCTTTTTAACCCAGGATTTGGGTCAAAAATAACCCATTATGGGTTATTTTTGACCCAGGAGTTTTTAGTGTGTGTGCTTTATTTGTAAAAAGAATTTGGTCTCTTTAATATCAGTCTAAGTGCATTAAGCATTTTCTTGAGAGGACATGAGAGGAAACCGTTTAAGATAAACGTGTTGCGTTCATATGTTGGGCTCATTTGCGTATCTCCACACAGTATGCTTTAATAAATATGTACAGAATTGTTTGTTTGTCACATGAAGTGTTTTTCTTGTTAAGCATTTGAATGTCCCGTCAAGTTCTGCTAATTCACGAGCGCAGTGAGAGTCAGACTTGCAAATGAATGTTAATTATTAAACCAAACGAAATCAAAATGTTCAAAAACACTTAGCAATGTCATTCTTTTATTGAGTGATAAGCAGTGGGTGTAATCAGTGCCATTAATAATATATTTGTCATCCGGCGTCTTCTCGACATCTCCTTGACCTGCTTTTCCTTGGTGTTTTTACACGTATAAAAGGCGAAAAAACATTTTTCACTGTCTTGTTTTCTCTCAGAATGATGATCTGAGTTACTATCACAATTATCGATGCAGCATTAATGACATACAATGGTGACATTTTTCACAATCATGACAGAAAACCAATTACTGCACTAAACTCAATAACGGAAAAGCTGCGCGATCCTATCAAGATGGCGGATAAACAAAGAAGTTACCTCAACTCAATGCGGCGTGACGTCAGATTCATATTCTCTATTAACACAACTGTTTGCATCAATTTTTTTTAGTTATGACAACTTTGAATTAAATTGTGTTCAACTAGTCAGAGGAACTTAATTTAAATGCCCCCACAAGGGGGCATTTCAACACATAGAAAAAACTAGATGGCACATCAGTTATCTACACAAATTATGCTCATAACAACTTGTAAATTTAAAAATGAATCAAAACTGCAGAAAACAAAGAATCTAGGTCAATCTAGGAAAAAACTTCAAAAAACTTGGTGAAAATTGTATAAACATTTAAAAAAATATATAGAACTTTGCACTTTTAAACTAGATTTTTAGTGGATTTCTCCTTTTGATTATCTCAGACATTCTTATTGACCAGCTACCCAATTTTCACATACCTCTTCTTTCAGTATTGTGCCACTATTTGAGACATTACTGTGACCTCAGAGAGAGAGAGAGAAACTCCATAGCTTGAGGAAACAGTCAGAGAACAGTGATGGAGTTTCCCTCTCCACTGTGAACCCATTCTCACTTATTCTCTCTCCCTCTTTTCACTCCCTTGATCCTCTCTGTCTTTCATCATGAGCTCCTCCAGCATGTCTTAACTCACTCTGGGTTGTATGTGTGAGATGGCCCACCTGCGACCTGCTCCTCTTTCACAATTCTTCTTTTTTATTCCACTGTGTTCTCTGCTCCTCTTTCCTTTTCAACTGTTCTTTCTTTCTCCGTGTTCTCTGCTCCTGCTGCTTCTCACTTTTTATGTGTCTGCTCAGGGTCCATTCCCTCGTCACTCTTTTCCCCTTCTCTCCTTTTCAACTCTTCTCTCTTTCTCCTTTCTTCAGTGTCATCTATATTCAACCCAATGCTTCTTTAAGTCTTTTAGGATTGCTTCTCCTATATGACGAAAATAACATATCACAGACAGACAAGAAATGCCCATTGCTTCTTGAAAAGGCTTTTGCTTTGGCATCAGCAGCAGGTGCTCTTATGGAGATTACAGTGGTGAATACACTACATACCATAATCTGAGAGATCAGCCTCTTACCTTAAAGTGTCAAATTTCTCGGTTTCTGAATGGACGGTTTTGCTTGATTGACAAACGCTAACGTTCGGCCACGATTTATATACCATCGGCCTGTCCTAAAACGTTAGCACGCTGTGATCGATTGCTTGGAGATCGCGTGTTTCTCCGTTCGAGAGTGCATTTCCTCTTCTTCACATCTGCGACAAAACAGTTGTTTATTTATGAACGAAAGCTCACAGAAACGTGAAAATGGTCTCATTTTAAAGAAAATATCCTAAGCTAAAAGATGATATATTGTGACTGATTGAAGCAGCCCTTATCAAAAGTGCGGGGGTCAAATTCTGTCTTTTCAAAACTGCGCGCCTGACCCTCGAAATGGTCAGTACTTCTTTTCGCTCGCTTCATTTAGCTTGTTGCTTAGCGAAATATGTCTGGCACGTGTGAAACGCCCCGCGAGTTATAGGCATATATATAGAGGTATATATAGCATATTTTTCTTTAACCATGCAGCAAACAGCAAAAAAAAAAAAAAAAAAAAACGTTTAACTGATAGTATTAATCGGTTAAAATTCTTACTTTCGGTTAACGGTTAAACGGTCAATGTGAGCATCCCTAGTGGAGAAAACCAGGCACTGCTCATCACCTGTCCAATACAGTCCCAACAGTGGAGCATGATGGTGGCAGCATCATGCTGTGGGGGTGTTTTTCAGCTGCAGGGACAGGACGACTGGTTGCAATCGAGGGAAAGATGAATGCGGCCAAGTACAGGGACATCCTGGACGAAAACCTTCTCCAGAGTGCTCAGGACCTCAGACTGGGCCGAAGGTTTACCTTCCAACAAGACAATGACCCTAAGCACACAGCTAAAATAACGAAGGAGTGGCTTCACAACAACTCCGTGACTGTTCTTGAATGGCCCAGCCAGAGCCCTGACTTAAACCCAATTGAGCATCTCTGGAGAGACCTAAAAATGGCTGTCCACCAACGTTTACCATCCAACCTGACAGAACTGGAGAGGATCTGCAAGGAGGAATGGCAGAGGATCCCCAAATCCAAGTGTGAAAAACTTGTTGCATCTTTCCCAAAAAGACTCATGGCTGTATTAGATCAAAAGGATGCTTCTACTAAATACTGAGCAAAGGGTCTGAATCGGGTGTGTCTCATACGTCCTGAAAAGTGAAGCTGCGGGCTCTTTGATCGCCCCATGGAGGCTGGATGCAGTACAGGTCATAAACCCCGCCCTCTCAATGCAGTCGAATGAGACTTCAGTGAAAACTTAAAAATAAATTCTGCTTCAAATAAAACTTTCTGAAAGATGGTTTTGGTCATTTAAGGTAGTTGTTATCACGCTGATATATATTCAATTGTTCGTTTTTGTGATGATTTAGATTTTAGCTAGCAATTTGATGCTATAAAAACGGGGCGTGTCGTCATGATTCGAAGTT
The DNA here is from genome assembly GCF_024489055.1 of Chanodichthys erythropterus. Classification (NCBI taxonomy): domain Eukaryota; kingdom Metazoa; phylum Chordata; class Actinopteri; order Cypriniformes; family Xenocyprididae; genus Chanodichthys; species Chanodichthys erythropterus. The sequence goes on from NC_090231.1 coordinate 37,939,050, forward strand.
GATTGACAGGTTGTCTGAGGACTGTCGGAGCTTCGAGGGGAGATTGAAGATGTATTAACTGTTAATTTTCGATTTCTTTGTTATTTAACACCAACAAAATGAGTTGTTCAGCAGTAAACTGTACTAACTGACCTACAGGATCTGATGGATCACTGAACTTTTTTTCTGTAACATTAAATGTGGGCGTTATAAGCTAATTAATAAATGTTATTAGTTAAGATAACACACCTAATGTTAACCATGTCGGGAAAAAGCAGGTGATCATTATCTGGCAGTTACTTATTATTATTATTATTATGGGTATAATATATTATGCCCAGGTTGCAAACCTTTTTTTTTATGACGTTTTTGCGTAACGTGTCAACGCCCATCGTCAGCCATTTTGTCCTCAGTTCATTACAATGGATGGAAGCGGCGTCGCGTCGTCCATGTTTTTTTACAGTCTATGGTCTGAATACTTAGGACCATGAGATATTTCAGTTTTTCTTTTTTAATAAATCTGCAAAAATGTCGACAATTCTGTGTTTTTCTGTCAATATGGGGTGCTGTGTGTACATTAATGAGGAAAAAAATGAACTTAGATGATTTTAGGAAATGGCTGCAATATAACAGAGTAAATTTAAGGGGGACTAAATACTTTCCGTACCCACTGTATAGCAGAATTCATCAATTGACCGTTACCAAAGACCCGGCGGTTGTCATTTTTAAAGGAATTTAAACAATAAATACCATTTTGTGGCTCTTTAATGTGTCATGACAGATCGCTGTAGTGCCTCAGTTCAAGTGACTCATGAACTGGTCATCTCATCCTACTAATTCATTAAAGTAACATGAATGAACATCATAAGGAATGTTGTTTCAATCACGGAAAAAAACGTCAGTACAAACTATTTTTCAAGTTCAAGTCCACCTACGGTAATCTGCTAACTCCCCTGACTGCTTTGTCTGACAAAATGGCGGATTTGGCATTATGATTGGTTAGATTGCCTGTCAATCAAACTCCTGAGGAAGGGACAATTATGAAAAAAATTATTTAGCTATAAAGCAGCTCTACAGAAGACAATGGTCTGTGTACATTGCTGTATTTTTTTTCCAATATTGAGAGCAGAGAAATATTGAAAGCAGAGAATGAGGGCATTTTTTCTTTGAGGAAATAACTTGGGTGGTAATTTTCCTAAAGGAAAAAACATCTGAGCTATAAATACAAGTTAAATTTAGACCTATTTTGGTGTAGAAATGGCCTAAAATGACTGAAAAATGCCCCTGAAAAAAAACATGCCATGGATTGTTATTTGCAATAACATGACTGAGTACTTGGACCTATCTAGATTTAGCAAACCATTCCATCTTTCTAAATGGAGATCTTTATCTCAGTTTGAAACTGTAAAATCGAACGGCAGGGGAAAGGACAGGCTTTATTTATTATCAGAGTGCAAAATTCTGCTCACATGCAGTTTCTGTTGTCTTCCTCAGCATTTGCTGTACTAAGGCAAGTACAAAGCCATTTGTATTCCAAACCATTCGTATTATTAGCTTACCAGATTTGTGCTTAACATTGCATTTGCTTTTTGGATGATATGGGGCACTGGCTGCACAGCTCGAGCTGTGAGGAGGTGCAGGGGTTAGTGTTTTCTGTCCTCTCCTTTTCATTACTTTCTCATTTAGTTGGCATCACCATGGCCAAGTCCTACAGCAGGATGTTTGCTCTTTGTCAGCAAACAGATTGGTGTCAAAGGTGTCTCTGCGTCTTCATGTCTTCTAATTGAAAGGGGGGATGGCTGAGAAAGCCTTCACACACACTCATGCATCCACAATCACAAAGGATGACAAGTATATCTCACTTCTAATATCTCTGAATCCAATTTATATACAGAGCAAATAGATGTAGACACAAACCATATTTATTTTTTCAAGCAGTAAAATTTTGTCTTTTCTAGTAAAATGTCCTTAAATGAAATACTAAATTTCTGTTTACTTAGTATAAAATTTGTAACACTTTATTTAATAGTCTACTTTAGACACTGTACTAACTATATGTACAACTACATATCAACTAACTTATGAATTTGCAACTACATGTTGCAGTCTCAGAGTATTAGACTGTTATGTTAGGGTTCAGGTTAGTAGAATAATTTGACATGTACTTGGAAAGTACATGTCTGTCATGAAGTAGAAAGTCTGTCATGGGATCATCAAAAAAGTGTTGAAAGATATTAAGCAGATAGTTGACATGTAGTTGCAAAGTTACTTATACACTCTCAAAAATGCTGGATTAAAAACAACCCCAGTTGGGTTGAAAATGGACAAACCCAGCGGCTGGGTAAAATGATTGACCAACCTGCTGGGTAGTTTTATGTAACCCAACTATTGTTTAAAAATTACTATATGGCTGGCTTAAAATTAACCCAAAATTAAAAATAAGATGCATAATTACTAGAGGAAACAATAATAATCAAAAGGTGACCATCTATTAATAAGCAATTTGACAAATGTTTATTGTTTAATTCATTAAACTTATTAATAAATGTTCATTTATTAAATATATTAATATTAAAGGATTAGTTCACTTTCGAATGAAAACTAGCCCAAGCTTTACTCACCCTCAACCAATCCTAGGTGTATATGACTTTCTTCTTTCTGTTGAAAACAATCAAATATATGTTAATAAATATCCTGATGCATCTGAGCTTTATAATGGCAGTGAACAGGGGTCAGTAGTATGAGCTGAAGAAAGTGCTTATTAATATTTCTCATATACAAACCCGATTCCAAAAAAAGTTGGTACACTGTACAAATTGTGAATAAAAAAGGAATGCAATAATTTACAAATCTCAAACTTATATTTCATTCACAATAGAATATAGATAACATATCAAATGTTGAAAGTGAGACATTTTCAAATGTCATGCCAAATATTGGCTCATTTTGGATTTCATGAGAGCTACACATTCCAAAAAAGTTGGGACAGGTAGCAATAAGAGGCCGGAAAAGTTAAATGTACATATAAGGAACAGCTGGAGGACCAATTTGCAACTTATTAGGTCAATTGGCAACATGATTGGGTATAAAAAGAGCCTCTCAGAGTGGCAGTGTCTCTCAGAAGTCAAGATGGACAGAGGATCACTAATTCCCCCAATGCTGCGGCGAAAAATAGTGGAGCAATATCAGAAAGGAGTTTCTCAGAGGAAAATTGCAAAGAGTTTGAAGTTATTTTCATCTACAGTGCATAATATCATCCAAAGATTCAGAGAATCTGGAACAATCTCTGTGCGTAAGGGTCAAGGCTGGAAAACCATACGGGATGCCCGTGATCTTCGGGCCCTTAGACGGCACTGCATCACATACAGGAATGCTACTGTAATGGAAATCACAACATGGGCTCAGGAATACTTCCAGAAAACATTGTCGGTGAACACAATCCACCGTGCCATTCGCTGTTGCCAGCTAAAACTCTATAGGTCAAAAAAGAAGCCATATCTAAACATGATCGAGAAGCGCAGGTGTTTTCTCTGGGCTAAGGCTCATTTAAAATGGACTGTGGTAAAGTGGAAAACTGTTCTGTGGTCAGACGAATTAAAATTTGAAATTCTTTTTGGAAAACTGGGAGGCCATGTCATCCGGAATAAAGAGGACAAGGACAACCCAAGTTGTTATCAGCGCTCAGTTCAGAAGCCTGCATCTCTGATGGTATGGGGTTGCATGAGTGCGTGTGGCATTGGCAGCTTATACATCTGGAAAGGCACCATCAATGCTGAAAGGTATATCCAAGTTCTAGAACAACATATGCTCCCATCCAGACGTCGTCTCTTTCAGGGAAGACCTTGCATTTTCCAACATGACAATGCCAGACCACATACTGCATCAATTACAACATCATGGCTGTATTAGACAAAAATGGGACAACATTCCTATTCCTAAACTTGAGCAACTTGTCTGCTCAGTCCCCAGACATTTGAAGACTGTTATAAAAAGAAGAGGGGACAGTAACACACAGTGGCACAGTAAACATGGCCTTGTCCCAACTTTTTTGAGATGTGCTGATGCCATGAAATTTAAAATCAACTTATTTTCCCCTTAAAATAATAAATTTTCTCAGTTTAAACATTTGATATGTCATCTATGTTGTATTCTGAATAAAATATTGAAATTTGAAACTTCCACATCATTGCATTCTGTTTTTATTCACAATTTGTACAGTGTCCCAACTTTTTTGGAATCGGGTTTGTATTTATTTCATCAGAAAGAAGAGAGTCATATACACCTAGGATGGCTTGAGGGTGAGTAAATCTTGGGCTAATTTTCATTTGAAAGTGAACTAATCCTTTAATCGGGTTAATTTTAAGCAAGCAATACAGTAATTTTTAAACAATAGTGGAGTTAAATAAAACTACCCAGCAGTTTAGGCAATATTTTAACCCAACCTCTGGGTTAAAACAACCCAATTGCTTTTATTTAGAGTGTAGTTAGTGGAATGTCTAAAGTGGATCATCAAAATAAATAACTATTAGCAAATAAGGGTAAAAATTATCAACTTAGGGCCAGATTTACTAAAAGGGGCAAATTAACATGAGAGCACAATTCCACAAATGCGCCGATGGGAGTGGCAAGTTTTACGCGTGATCTACTGCTGACGCGCAAATTAAAGAACACAGACGCAATCAAATCATTTACATAATGACCAACGCAATCTAACAAGAGCAGCGCAAATTAGCATTGGGACACAAATAAGCAGAGCTGATGCTCTAATCAGGTGCAGTTCGACACAGGCACAAATTGTTACATGTAATCTGACAAACACGTACACATATAGGCCTATAATATCATTTACACATATATATATATAGGCCAACATGGCTTGGCAAATGATATGATCGCATAAAGTCTTCCTCTGTCAAATTAATACGAGTGGAAAATATTTACTCCCTTCTACCACATGCTCTCTGTTCTCTGCTGTGTCTCCTCCTAGCAGCAGCAACTGCAGCCATGTCACAAAATGGGTTAAGATAGCTTTTTTTGGGTGTTAAATAATGCTGCAAATACCAGTAAATTGACTAGCGCAAACATTAGTAAATCACATTGCCTGATTCATTTAAATACTCTCCTCCCATAAATTTTGTGTCTGAAAGGGAAACTCCTACAAATGCATATGCAATAAGGTCAGTCGCAAAAACAACTCAGTCAACACCTTTTCAGCACTAATTTTGCACTGCCAACAATATTTTTTTAATGCCAAAAAAGGGTTTGCGCTCGCGCAAGCTGTTACTAAATCTGGCCCTTAAAGTAAAAATTTTAGCATTCCTAAGTAAATTTATCTTTTTAGTTTGTCGTTTTAAGGATAGATATATTCGATATTTTCACTTTTTTTTTTTTGAGAAAGCAGTATAGACATTATGATTGCTATCAGTGTCTTTAACTAACAAGGTTTTTCTTTTTATAGGCTTTAATGACACCTGGAGAACGAAGTATCAGTGAGACGAAGCAAACTGTGATAGACCTCCTAAACGCCTCTTTTTATGATGGTGCGATGGAACAGCTTCAACTCTAGATGAACTAATCTTGATTCAACAATATGCTGTGGATCAATTCTCCACTGGGAGGTTGTTCTTTGAGGCAAGAGCACATGGAGAGTAACATCGTAATACTTTGATTCACAGACTCAATTTCTTTTTAATGAGCTGGAATGCCTTTCCCCTGCCAAGAGTGAGAAGTTGAATGACGCTCAGTGAGCCATGCCCTTCAACACCTGCACACTCTCATAGATGAGCACAGGTTTGCTTAGGAATCGAAGAGGAAAGCTCATACATAAAATTCTGCAGATGCAACAATTTAGCCTTCAGATTTCAATTTTTCTGCTTATTACTTCAGATATTTTGAGTTCTGAAGCCAAGTCCCTTAGGAGCTGGAGATGAGACTGCTGGGTCGACCTGACGATTGGTTTGGCACAAAAAAATTTCAAGGACACTTGAAGGTTGAAGAAAAAAATACTTGGAGATATTCCGTTTCTTTTATTGTGACAAATTAAGAGGCCCGATTTGGGTGCAACACATTTCAAATACAGTACCATACAATATAAAATGGCTGAACTTGCTGGATACAATGGCAGCGAGAGCTTCATTTTCTCAACGGGTTTCCCTTCTAACTCTACTGGTGACTATGACTATTATGAACCTGAACCTGATGTTAGCAAGATCATCATCCCCTCCATCTATGCACTAGTGTGCTGTGTCGGTGTCACAGGAAACGCCATGGTCATCTACGTCATTCTCAAGTATGCCAAGATGAAGACGGCCACCAACATCTACATTCTCAATCTTGCCATTGCGGATGAACTCTTCATGTTGAGCGTCCCGTTCCTGGCGACCTCGGCCGCAGTGCATCACTGGCCGTTTGGCTCGCTCATGTGTCGATTGGTTCTCAGCGTGGACGGCATCAACATGTTCACGAGCATTTTCTGCCTGACCGTGCTGAGTGTGGACCGCTACATCGCCGTGGTGCACCCTATCAAAGCGGCTCGCTACCGTCGTCCGACTGTCGCAAAAGTGGTCAACGTTTGCGTGTGGGGACTTTCACTGCTTGTTATTCTGCCCATCATCATTTTTGCGGACACTGTTCCGGCACAGGATGGTGGAGTGGACTGCAACTTTCTATGGCCGGAGGCTTCATGGTCAGAAGCATTTGTGGTCTACACATTTCTACTAGGTTTTTTGCTCCCAGTGGCAGCCATCTGCATGTGCTACTGCTTGATTGTGGTGCGCATGCGGGCGGTGGGCCTCAAAGCGGGCTGGCTACAGCGACGGCGCTCTGAAAAGAAGATCACACGTATGGTGTTGCTGGTGGTCGCCGTTTTCGTGCTCTGCTGGATGCCGTTTTATATTGTGCAGCTGATCAGCGTGTTCCGCAAACCGCCGGACCCCATGGTGACTCAGCTATTTGTCATTCTGAGCTACGCTAACAGTGGCGCCAACCCCATTCTCTATGGATTTGTGTCCGACAACTTCCGCCGCTCGTTCCAGCGTATCATCTGCTTCCGCTGGTTGGAGAATGGGCTGGATGCTGAGCAGGTGGACTATTGTGCTGTGGCCCTACGGCGTCAGACCACATGTGGCCCACAGGACTTTCCAAAGGAGTGTTTAGCCTCGGACATGGTGTTTCGTAATGGAACCTGCACGTCTCGTACAACCACTCTGTGAGATGCTATTCAGTGAGTGTGTTAGAGTTTCAAGAGATAGAAACCAAAAAAAGAAAATTCATCATTTACATACCTTCAAGTTGATTCAAACCTGTTTGACTTTCTTTTGTAGAACAGAAAAGACAATGTTTTGAAGAATCTTTTTGGTTACCATTGACTTCCATTGCTTGGACAAAATATTTTATGTTTCACAGAAGAAAGTAAGTCATGTTTAAAATGAAATGAGGGTGAGAAAATGATGACAGAATTTTCATTTTTGGGCGAACTAACCCAAAATTAATTACATTAATTGAGACATGGAGTGCAGTACCAACTGGCAAATAAATGTTACACTGGCTGAGAGCTCATACCATTATTTAAAAGAATAGTTCACCCAAAAATGAAAATTATCCCATAATTTACTCACCCTCAAGCCATCCTAGGTGTATATAACACAATCAAATCTATATTAAATAATATCCTGGCTCTTCCCAACATTGTAATGGCATTGAATAGTGCTCAAGTTTTTGAAGCTCCAAAAAGTGCATCCATCCATCATAAAAGTAATCCATACAACACCAGCGGGTTAAAAGGTTAGTTCACCCAAAATGAAAATAATGTCAATAATTACTCACCCTCATGTCGTTCTACACCCCTTGGACCTTCATTCATCTTCAGAAAACAAATTAAGATATTTTTGATAAAATCCAATTGACAGCAAGTTAAGTTTACACTTTCAAATGCCCAGAAAGATTCTA